>NC_056728.1:1665944086-1666216586 GCF_019279795.1 Protopterus annectens
TCATGGCAGTATTAATACCCCCACCAGCCGTTGGCCACAGTCATTTACAGAACACAGATATCATGGGTCACATCTTTGCCATTCACTGCTGGTCTGCACATTTGACAGGTATGTCCCACTGCCCACAGGGACTGATACTACCGTCCAGTGCAGTGGTTGACCACAACATCATTACAGGAACAAGTACTGATGGCACATATACATCCTTTCACAGTATACATCCTATTATTCTATGCCATATACTACATGCCAGTAAATGCATATCTGTTTCACATACCTTTTATGTTGTTTCTGCTGTAACACAACCCTGAGCTTTGTGAATTTTCTTGAAGGTTATTTTTTTTTTCCTCTCTCTCTCTCAGTCTCTCCAGTAGAGTTATTGAGCTGGTTTGAATAGATTGCAGCATGCTTTTTTTGGTATTGCACATGATCAGGTGGTGGCCTCTAAACCAGTCAGTGTCCACCAGTTGCTAATTGCATGCAGCCTGCTGTGTAGTACTTCAGATAACCACTGTCATGGCAACCCTGTACTATAAATTGCTGCCTTCTGTGGGCATTGTTCCTTCACCTTTTCAGTATGGATGACATCCTTCCTGTGTGTGGACATCAGTGTTACAGACAACAGGTAGCAATACCTCTTACAGCAGAACCTGCAGACACAGGCCAAATCCACATTTGGGTAAGGTTTCAACCTACAGACAGAGTGAGTAGTGTTGTTGTGTGCAATGTATCTTGCTGTTCTTACAAGGTTTCTGTGTACATGGTACTTTTTCATGGAATGTTGTATGTCTGCATAGCTCTCAACTGTGGGCCTATCCGTATGATACCAGGGGGATTGGCTGTTAGGTTCTGTCTGTGCACCACAGAGGTATTGTCCCAAATATATCTGTGGCATTCTGTCTGTTGAGTGCTATCAGTACATGGCTACATCTATTTGTATTTCAATGTCGTATCCCTGCATAAGGGCAAGCTGCAACGAATCCTGTAACACCAGCAATTTCCAGGGTGTGTAACAGCAATAATGCAAATATGGCCCTATGTTCCTGCCTCTGTCCTCCACATATATGCCAGTCTTTGTCCTGCTGTGATACAGGAAGGGTTGTTAGGTAATGGCCTATCATTATTTACCACTAGCATTACTGCTAGCATCCCAGTCATGTCATGGACTCCCACACCAACTGTTGGGCCAAGTCCATATATATGGGGGCCACAGCTGGAGAACACATATGTGCCCTTGTACATTCCAGAGGTAAGTGTGTAGTACACAGTGTTCCTTGCCCTCGTACAGCCTTTTATGGGGGGGGGGGTTCTATGCCATTAACCTAGGCTATGGCACCTTTTCAGTGATATAACTGTTAAGAAGAGGGTCATTCAGTGTGATAGTGAGATGTTAGGTTAAGCAATGTTATGTACAAGATACTGTGACAGTAACACAAGTGCTACTTTTTCCCCCCAGGGCTTGACTATAGGGTGTTATTGGAGGCTGCTGAACTACATCTGTAATTGTTGATTGTTACACATCCTGAAGGCAAATCCTGTTTCTACTGTTGTACTAATTGAAGGCCTTGGCCTGGATAGCATAGTATGGTATATATACACATTGCTTGCATCTACTATTTTGTGTGGGCCTTGCATTCATGACTGATTACATATTTCAAACCTTATGTGGTGTCAGTACTGGCATACATTATTGTATAGTACAGGAATAAAGGGTATATATGTATGCATACCTGTGTGTCGTGTCATGTCCTTTGAATTGTGGGTGGGTATATGTTTAATGTCAGTATTCTCATTTGTGGGAATGGCTGCCATACTACACATTTCACAGGTGCCAGTTGAAGGGCTTGTGGCTGAGGGATATACTTTGCACCCAGTACTTCCACACTACTACATATGTATGGCTACTGATACCTTTTGTGTGTATATGTGTATGTACCTATATATATCTCATATGGCTATATCTACATATATGTATCTATAGATATATACATCTGTATATATCTAATATATATATATATATATATATATATATATATATATATATATATACATACATACATATGAACATATGTATGTATCTATATACAATTGCTGTTATATGACTATTTGTGAGTCATACATTAATATATATATATATATATATATATATATATATATATATATATATATATATCTACATATAGCTGTCTATCTGTCTGCATTTACAGATATATATCTGTCCATATGTCCATGCATGTTCGGCTCATATTTTGACCTGTTCCTCATTCACTTGGCAATTGTCATGGATGATCGCAGCATTGAAGTCAGTAACTAGTGACAACACTTTTGTGTCTCAGACTTCATCTCCTTCTGCATATGTGTTCTAATACATATAACTGTGTAACTAGCAACATTTTAAGTGCATCAGAGCATTAGTTGATATATATCCCTATTTGTACCCACAGTGTGGCATACTTTGTCCAGACTTCTTGCATTAACAGGTTATGTGGTGTGATAATAATACATTTCCTGTACTGTTGACTGATTGTGTTGCATGATATGTTTGTGAAAACTTCAGGCTATGTATGTCTGACATGGTTTAGTGGTAAATCACTTTGTATATGAAGTGCAGGGTCCTGGGTTTGAGCCCTGGACAGGCAGTTTATTTTGTTGCTGAATTGAACAAGGGGCATTGGCTACAGAATGATTAAGGCACTTTTAAGCAGTTGTAAGCGGGTTTGCGCGAGGGTAAGCACTGCCAACCTCTGCTTATGTTTTCTTACAGTCAGTTAGCTTAGAATTTCTCAACCTGTGTATGCATAACGTACCCCCGAGCACACCTGCACAAACCCGCTTACCACTGCTAATAGTGCTTACTGCTGCTTACCCCCACGCTAATTCCTTTAAAAGAAAAGAAAAAGGGGTTGATAGGACAGTGGTGAAAAACGGGGCACAAAGAGGGAAAGACAATAGGGAAAATAGCTAGGCATGTGCAGAAAGGGTATAGGAAAGGTCCATAGCTGCCCATTTCTCATAGAGCAACAGCTGTGCATATACACTATATTTGCAGGTACATTTGGACCCTCAAACCCCTGGGAGAGGGGTGAGGACAAGATATATTCATTGTGATGCCAATTATACCAGCTTACATGTGTCCAGTGGACATGTGTGCAAAATGGACAGCTATGTATGGAGCAAGATTTTTTTGTGGGAACAGATTGCCCCTTTTTTTTCAGGTGAGAGTGGGATGTTGGGGAGGGGTAGTAGGTATATTTGGGGGGTAGGTTGTGTAGGTTAACAGACAAGACACACAAGATGCATACAGGGCCAGTATATGACACATGTGGGGGGTAAACACCTTGGACAGGGAGGAGTGTTTGGAAGTCGCAAGCCCATGAGCCCCCAACTGGAAACAGTGGGACTGAGGTCCCCACCCATGGGCAGTCACCACTGCACCTTCACGGCCCCAAAGGTGGCTGTGCTGGGGGCTGTGTAGGAGGGGCAGGCTCACCCTCTAATAGCGCCACTCAGCCCTCAAGCTGGCGTAGCAGCTCTCGATACTCCAGATCGAGGTCCTTAAGCACCACAGCCCGGACCTGTTGATGGGTGACAGGTTCCCCTTCACGCCCGCTCCGAGGGGGGGGTGAGCCCCATCCCCTGCAGTGGTTCCACCCGAAGGTGGCGCAGGGCCCACGGAGGAGGAGATCCCAGGCTGGGCCCCAGATGTGATGGTGCCCGGTACCATGGCCAGCTGAGGTGGGACAGGTGGGTCCGCTGGGACCGGCCTTCCCATACGAGCTGTGTTGTCACAAGTTTATGACAGATATGGGTTAGTAACAGTCAACAGAATTCAGGATTAGTTATAACAGCATGCATAAGTATTCCCATTAACCTAACACACCAGATTTAACACAGTTGCAGAGCAAGCAGAACACATGCATATATGGAACAACAGTAACCATTACAGCAGCATGCAGGATTCATTGATGGCAACAGGGCACCAGTATGGGTGTATTTTCACATGGCACATGCATAGAAACAAATGTGAATATTTATAAACCATTAGGACATATGTCCCAACAAAAGTTTGGAGTGTACACATACCAGTTGAGGAGTGTCATTGGGTTATTATGCACATATGGCAGGGGTGAGAGAGAGAGTTCAGTTAGCAACTAATATATCCTTGTAGTTTTCACAACATTCTTAGTCACTGCAGTGGTCTTTCCCTTACATGTATTATTACACTACACAATGGCCTTATATTGTACACTGGTATGTTTATAAATTATTATATAAGTGACCTGTATCTTACATACAGGTGTGATAGGCTGCAGGTGTTAATGCAACATATGTTGAGAGTTGCTGTCATACACTTTGGGTGAGGTGCTAGAATGACAGGTTTGTTTCCATATACATTCTCTGACTATGTACACATTTGAATATCAGTTACGTGTCATAGACAGCTGCTACAATTCTTGGAACATCACACTGGATTTTCAGGGGAACAGGGTACCAAGTTGGTGATATGGGCCATTTATCTGGACATGCTGGACAGATTAGAACAGTCGTGGGGTATGATTACGCATACAACTTACATTTTGAACATTCTAGCAAATTCTGTATTGTTGTTGGGTGTAAATATGCATACTGCTTTCTATCTGAACATTGTATCAAAATCTGTACAGTTGTGGGGTATGATTATGCATACAACTTAGTAGCACTCCCAGGATTCAAACCCCTACTGTGTGTGACAAAATATTATAGATGACATCACAGTACACTGTGCTATCAGGGAACTGATGTAAAGCTTTCAACTGTTTTCTAAGTCTCCCTAACTTGTACAATATAATTGACCTCTTGGCACTTCCAACATTGTTATGCAGGACTTCATGCCCATTTTATCTGCATACCATGGTGTGGGTGACACTGCTTAAGATACAACATTACTATTTATAGTATGGAACAAATCGCCAACATATGAGAGAAGAGTAAACAGAAGCACTCCAGGGGTTATACCTTTATTCACAGACTATTACACATTTATTTCTACTGGTACAACACTTTCTAAGGATTTTATATTTATTTGTTATGACAGTACATGCAGACTGATTACTAACCTGCCTCGTGACACAGCCTTTGCAGCCTAGCATCATGGGCTTGCTGGTTCGCAGCCTGCTCATCTGCAGCTGTCAGAGAAATGCAGTGATATTTAGCCATACCTATCCATAGTAAACACAAGCTAGGCAATTATTTACTACTTAGTAGAATGAGTACTTACTCAGTCCTGGGGCACTGGGCATCTGCCGAGACTCCTGGATCCACTGTTCCAGTACATCCCTCCTCTGCCATTTCAGGTCAGCATGGTGGTGCCTGACCAGCTCACCAGTCCGCAGGATACCTGTGGCACTGGTAAGGTCACTGGCAAGACTGTCCCTGGCCTTCATTTTATACTGCAAGCCCTAGTACTGGCCCTGCAGTAGTCTCTGATCATGGTGTTTTACCAGGAGCCATACCATGATTTCTGACTCATGGATTCCCCAGCGCTGCACTCTAAATTGAGTGCCTTCACCCACACCGGCCATTCTACCTGCAGTAGAAAGCTGCAACCAGTTATGAGTAGTATTCCTGCCTGTGGGGTTTAAATACGGCCATTTTCCCACACTTCCCCATGATTGGCAAGTTTTGAATAGGCTAAGCTATGGGCTGACATGCTTACATGAGGTTGGCACTGCTTAAAGAGGTATGCCAATAGGCAGATTGAATTGGCTCACCTACACATTGCTTACACTTACTAACCTGGGGGCTTCTACACTTTATTACAATAACACCTCAAATCTATGCTTACTGCAGTACTCCAGTTCACATATTTATGTTCTGTGGCAGGTTATCCAACATCACACTGTACATAGATTCAGTTCACGTGTTTGGTTTGACTTTCCTGTGGTGAGAATTAGTTTGCTGATACCTCATTCATATCTATTGCTATGATGGCTTTGTGGTTAACTACTGTGACTATAGTGTGCAGGATCCTGAGTTTGAGCTTTGCAGAGGAAGTTTATTTTTTTGCTAGGCAGAACAAGGGCCGTTGGATACAGTGTGATTAAGATACTTTTGAGCAGTTGTAAGCGGGCTTGCACAGGGGGTAAGCACTGCCTACACAGGTGAAGGAATTTAGAGGCTTACTAGGTGTAGGACACTGTAACCGGAAATTAGCAGTGCTTACTTTCACGCAAATCTGCGCACACATGGCCTTATACTCGCTTACTAGTGCTGACATATGCTTACTACTGCTTCTTGTTGCTTAACCTGACTACTGCTTTATGCATAATGATACTGACACCTCACATGTGCATTTCCTGCAGTACTCTAGGTCATATATGTGTGTGTATATATATATATATATATATATATATATATATATATATATATATATGTGTGTGTGTTCTTTCGTGGCAGCTGTACTCCAGTTCATATATATATATATATATATATATGTTATTCTATGGGTTATGCAACATACATATTACTCATACTGTGCTTTGCCATGGGAAATTGTATGTCACAGTTACCTTCCTGTTCTCCCCCTCCTTTCTCACTTACATCCATGGGCTGGTCCCATTAGAATGTGTCCGTCCAACCCCGTCATGCCTCGGCCCATAATGTCTTACCCATCATTCCCTCCACCCCCTCCCTCCTCCACATCAATCATCCTTCCTACAGGTTCCATCCGAATCTCACCACACCGCTACACATTGCCCACTCTCCACTTCTCTCGACCCATCATGTATGTTGTCTCACCCCATGGATCTTCAGGGTTCCCACACATTCAGTCCGTGAACAAAAATATCCTTCTTTGCTTACCTGTAAGGCATGGTATGTTAACCCAAGGACTCTTTTTAGCAGAATTTCTGGGGTCGTCCTGCTAGGGATGAACATGCGTTTGTTTAAGATTAGACTTTGCAGGTTGATACCGTTTCTTCCACTGGTAGTATCCTGCCAGTAGTCTGGGTAGCAGTGCTGTGCAATGCTTAATAGTGCTTAATATTTGATTTGCATGATATTTGCCTTTTGGCATTGATGTCTTCTTCATTACACATTATATATGTGTCTTGTATCCTTGATTCATGTGTACGTATGCTGTATGGGGTCCTGGGAACTTCAACACTTTATTGCAATAACACCTCACATCTGGCCTTACTGCAGTACTCCAGTTCACATATTTATGTTATGTAGCAGGTTATACCACTTCACACTGTACATAGATTCAGTTCACATGTTTGGTTTGATTTTCCTGTGGTGAGAATTAGTTTGCTGATACCTCATACATATCTATTGCTGTGATGGCTTAGTGGTTAACTACTGTGACTATAGTGTACAGGGTCCTTAGTTTTAGCTTTGCAGAGGCAGTTTAGTTTGTTGCTGGGCAGAACATGGGCCGTTGGATCCAGAGTGATTAAAGAACTTTAAAGCAGTTGTAAGCGGATATTTGTGGGTTTGCACGACAGTAAGTACTGCTAACTTCCAGTTACAGTTTCTTACACTCAGTTAGCTTCTACTTTGCTTAATCTGTGCAGGCAATGCTTACCCCCATGCAAATGCGCTTAAACACGCTTACTAGTAGTTATATATGCTTACTACTGCTTATTTGTGCTTAAACCTGCTTACTAGTGCCTTATTCATTATGACACTGACACTTCACATGTGCATTTAATGCAGTACTCCAGTTCACATTTAATTGTTATTTAGTAGGTTATATAGCAAAAAGATGTAAAAATATGTTCATATACAGATTTCACATGGAAAATGGTATGTGCATGCTCTAACCACTACACAATTGCTATGCTGCTTCATTTGCATATATATTCCTTGTTATCCTCTTCAGCCTTTTAAGCTGCTTTAACCGTAGCTAAGTGATGGGCAAACCCGCGCACCTATAGTTAGCTGTACTTGGGGAGTTAAAAAAAATAAATACAAGGGTTTCTTCATTTTATTTCACTGTACTGTTGTTGTTGATCACATGGGGACTATTGGTGGGGATATGCGGACACCTATGAACAGTATCGCTCATTTATGTACACTTTCTTCTGTTCTACTTTGCAGGGGCATGTTTATTCTGAGAGCTCTGCTCTCAGACATGCCTCCTGCACTCATCCATGCTCAGTGTAGGATTTGGAGCTCAGGCAGTGCGTCTTCATTAATATGCATGGCGCGCTGCCATCCTCCTCTTAAACTGCCGCTTACGTGCAGGACTAGTTTAGTCCTGCATGCCAGATTAGTAAATCTGGGAGAAGGACTTCCAAGATGCCTACACACTGAATAATAGCTTAATTCTGGGTCTCCCAGTCTGAAAACAGAAACTTAGCAGAGAAAGCCAGTGAACCTAGATTTCTGGGTACATTTCAGTAACTGACTAGTAAGTGCACTGCCTAGATGCCAGAAAAAAGATATATACAGGACCTGGATGGAAATTACCTACAAAAGGTGAAGAAAAAACACAGACTGGGAAAAGTACTGCAGTTGTTCAGAAAGAAGCAGTGCAAATTCCAGATATGACTTCCAGTACCCTAGAGGAAAGTACAAAGCTTCTGCACACAGACCTGGTTAAATTGAATGAAATACTGATGGAATATATCAACGCAAACAATAAAAAGCTGAAGAAAATGGAAGAAGCTGTGACAAAAGGAGGTACTTACAGCACAGCTACGTGGAATTTTGTAAATAATTATATGTCATTGGTGAATCTTGAAATGATTTATATAAGTTGCTTGTGTTACAAACGTATTTATTTCATGTGTATATCAAACTGCTTTGTACAGATGTTTGTGTTGAAAAGGTATTTGTAAAGTGCTGTGTTTGAAATGCAACCACAGTGTGACTACTGCAATGAATAGAAATGTACATACACTATTGTAACAGTTTAAATGTGTCTGCTTTAACAGAGGAAACTGGAGGGTTAACGTCAGTCCAGCAAACTTTAGAAAAAAATATCTGAAATTAAATCACTTTGTAGGCTAGGCCATAAAGATGCTATCTCACAGGTTCAAGGCAGCCAGAGACATGAATTCTGTACTATGAAGCTTTCTGTATTGTCTTTGGGGTGAATTAATTGTCACTCAGTAAGAGTTGAAGTGTTCAGTTGTTTTACAATCTTCAGACGTTCCACAAATCTGAGCAAAAGCCCTTGTGTGTGTATTTTTACAGGTAGGTGCTAAATACTGCCAGCTGCCAGCAATGGGGGGGGGGGTTGCCTGGGAACTAGAATCAGATGGCAAGAACTGATGTCATTCTGCAAGCTATCCCAGCAGTAATATTTTAGGTATTATTTTGAGAAGTCTTTTAGAGAGACAAAGCATTCTCTATTCTGTCTTGGACCTGACAACAAGAAGAACCATTCACCACATCATCTGCCTTGCTCCATTAGTGAGTTACTAGGGAATAGTATAATTCTCTTAGATTTGGTCAGGAATATAGTGAAGTTTAGTTTAGATATTATTTTTCTTTATTTGTTTGAGACTGTCCTTCAATGTTGTTTTAAATATTTCCTGTGATTCTGAACTCTGATATCACTGGTATATATATTTAGAATTGTCTTGTTCTTTTATTACTTATTATTAAATATATTTAAGCCTTTCATTGTAGAGATATTTAAGTTTTAGGAGTACTTGCATATTTATTTGGTGACATTGTGTGGGCCACTCCTAACAACCTTGCTCTTGGTCAAACTACCATTTGTATAAATATTAATATTACACAGTAAGATTGGACACCCTTTGTTAAGGGCCTTAAAGTAGCTGCCAAGGGGTTCTGATGACAGTGGTAACTACCTTATAGTCTGGGCAAATGGGGGCATAGCTAGTAAACGTGTGTGTGTATGTGTGTGTGTGTGTGTGTGTGTGTGTGTGTGTGTGTGTGTGTGTGTGTGTGTGTGTGTGTGTGTGTGTGTGTGTGTGTGTGTGTGTGTGTGTGTGTGTGTGTGTGTGTGTGTGTGTGTGTGCAAATCAAATCTCAAAGATTGTGTGTGTCATCTACTTGGGCAGGAATACAAAGCACTGGTTGGACAGAGAGAGTGTTGGAGGACTTGGCTTGGAACCCTGGCTAAGGACTCAACTCTACAGCTGTACCAGTGGGGAGTCTTATTGCGGATCTGGAGAAAGAGAGAGGAATTTGTCCTGGACTGACTGTGGTCTCTGTGTGCTCTTAAGGGAAATTGCACTTGATGCAGAAAGCTGCTTCTGGAAATACTGTGTGTGTACCTGTTATCATCCCAGTGAGCATCTCCTACTTTTGCCAGTGGTGAGGATCGAGGCTCCTTGATTACTGGCGCAGAGGTGGGATATCCACATTGCATATTGTTTGGCAGTGGTAGGTCGTCACAGAAGTTTTGAACAGATATTCAGATAAGGTGACAGAACTGCAAAACTCAGAGGTTGAAATAAAGGAAAGACTGGCTGAACATGAGACTGCACAAGAAGAGATGTGTTAAAAATAATAGAATTAGAGGACAGAATACATTGCCAAAAAAGCTGGAAGGAACAGACTATATTCATTTTATGAAAGTACAATTAAGCAACTGGACTGGTATTCCACAACAAGAATTGTTAATTGAAAGGGAACATAATGTGTATGCTCCAAACCTGGCTATGAGAAAATAACCCAGACCTTTAATAGCGAAAAATGCAATATTACCAGCAGAAGGAGTTGATTCTGACAAAATTGTGGCAGAAGGACAAAGTACTAAAAGTGGTAGACAGCAGAGTATCTGTGGAGAATGACTACACATTGCACACCAGGCAGAAGAGGAGTACATTTATTCTACTGTATAGGGCATGCCGAGAAGCAGGCATGAGATTCAAACTGCTGTACCCAGTTATCCTCAAAATATTTTTCCCTGGAGGAACAAAAAGCATTTTTTGATGAAGTACAAGAACAAAAATGAACTGTGAAACAGAAAGAGATTCTACTTCTTGTTCTTCTGGTAATAAATACCACATTGAAACTGTGCCAGTGAAACCTTTTTTGAGTGTTTCAATGGAAAATGATTGAGAGAGAGAGAAAAAAGTACAGAAGTTGACTAAAAGAATCAAGAGTGCACTGGAGATGAAGCAGAGACAGGGTTTGAGAGATAGAGATATGCAAGAATAGAACAAAAGTGTCTGGAAATATTGCACTTTATTGGACTTTGTTAAACTTGTAGGGGACTCTAAAGCATATGCCCTACTTCATGAGATTAACATTTGGAGACTAAAATCAGTAACCTGGAAACTGACAAATGTGGGATTACAAAGCAATAATTATATTTGTGAAACAGGACAGAACAAAAAAATCTGGAAATATTAGACTTGTTTGGACTTTGTTAAACTTGTAAGGGACTCTAAACCATCCATACTTCATATCATTATTGTTCAGAAAAATAATCAGGAGAATTGAAGATGAGGGAGAGAGTTAACTAAGTAAAACTAAAATTTTTCTTAACAGATTTACTTAAGTGGTACATGATTTTCTCTGCATGTTATAAAGTATTTTTTTTCAGTTATTTTTAAGTGTAATTGAGATATTAATGTAAATAGGTGCTTCTGTTTTTTTTTTGCTTCTTTCTACCTTCTTCTCTTTTTTTCCTTGTTTTGTTTTAAGAAATGTAGGCATTGTAATGTAAAAAAAGGAGGGGGGATCTGGTTAAAAGAGCACGACAAAAGAAAAATTAGTGTGTTTTTTCTCATTCTTGCATAGGGGAATGAATGTGTTAGCTTTATATAGTAGCACATTTTGACAGAAAGCAAGTAAATGAAAAAGAATATTATAAGGTCTTTTTTCCTAGTAAACAGTCCTGTATCTGGTTTTCATGTAACTAGCAGACGATCTGATAAAGAGGAATGACTTGGAGAACATTTATTTTTAAAGCATTCAGGTGTTTCCCAGCTGGGAGAACTATAAAGATAAGGCAAAACCAGACAGCATTTAATAAAATCACAGGCTCTACCCCACCTCTTAGCATGGATAAGCTTTCTTTCTGATTGGCTCAAGTCTATGTGTGTGTGGCTGCCAGTTTAGAACTTATGTTCCTATTAAGTGGGTAAAATTTCAATATTTGAAGATGTACATAGTTCTGTGTGTTATTGTTAAGTTAGTAGGTTTTAGGGGGTATTTTGTGTGTCTGTGTGTGTGTGTGTGTGTGTGTGTGTGTGTGTGTGTGTGTGTGTGTGTGTGTGTGTGTGTGTGTGTTATTTGAAGGTTTTCAGTAAAACAAAAAGTTCTGCAAGATGAGACATAGGCTCAGATGAGAAACAGTTGTATAAAAGATTAACCTCCCAGATAGTGCATGCATGTAACACAAAAGCTGGAACTAGACACTTAACAAGAAAGCTGTTGTACATAAAAGGTGGGAATTATAATCCCTCAAGAATATGATTCCTCCTATAATGTCTTTAAACATTAGTGGTCTCACAGATAAATCCAGAAAAAAGAAAGAGTAGTGAACTATATTAAAATTTGTAGAGTGCAAATAGCTATGCTACAGGAGACACAATTGGAAAGAACTGAACATGTGAATTTGATAAAGAAAAGTTTTCAGGATGGTTATTCAGCAGAATACCTCAGGCAAAGGAAGAGAAGAGTACTTATATTAATTGCAAGAGGAGATCCAATAGTAATGAAGAGGAAAAACGAATGTTAGATTTGTAGTACTAAGGGGCTACTGGCAAGGGAGAAGGATTACACTAGCATATATTCATATTCTACCAAAAACTGCTATAATAGAGTTAAAGAAAATTCTGAGAGAAATAATCAGCTTTCAGCAAGAAATATTACTTATAGGTGGGGACTGAAATTTGAGTTGCAACAGTGAAGATGTGTCTGGGGGTCCAAAAAGGGAAATATAACAAAGGATGGTGGATTTTTAAAGAAGTTTATGAAAATATTTGGCATGGAAGATGTGAATTCAGTACTAGGAATTCAGAGTGAATTTACATAGTATTTCCCAAGATAGAAAAACAGGGCTACCTTAGACAGAACTTACATTTCATAAGAACATGTGCATTTAATTGAAGGTATTGATACACACCCAGTAACTATTTCAGATCATGTGCCAATAATAACTAAAATAAAAAGACAGGGTAATGAAATAAAAATGAGACACTGGCTCTTTCCCACTTATCTGTTGAAAAGAGAGGAATTTAAGGAATAGGTAGTGGAAATTATTCAGGAGCTATTAGAGAAGACAAACTTTTTCTGAAAATATAGCTAGGGAGTGGGATAAAATTAAAATTGAATTTAAAAATAGGGTGGAAATAAAAGAAATGGAGATATGGTTAAGCTGTAACAATAATTATTTAGAGAAATTGTAATTATTTAGAGGAATGTTAGTATTGTAAAATAGAGGGAATTTCACAGAACAAGAGGAGCAACTACAGAATGCTAAACAGAAAATAAGGGACTACCTTGATGATATGCATGATGCCATTAGCATCTATTTTTTGATAATATTCATTATACTCCAGCACAATAGCTAAAACCTGGAATACAGTTCCAAAAATATACTTAGCACTAGCAACTCTGCCAAATTCAAACTGCTGCTCAGAGAACACCTAAACAACACCTGGCTCTGCTCTTGCTGCAAACCAGGCCAATCATGCTCCCTGTAAAATCTGCTATCCACTATATGCCCCATTCTCCCCTCTCTTGTCTCAACTTCCCTTACCCCCCCCCCCCATTTCCCTAAGCATTTTCTTTCTTCCCACATCTGGTCTATCTGCCACCTGCCTGCTACTCACTAATTTCCATAAACTATATTTCTCAGACCTCATCATTCATATGTTTGTATTGCTAATTGATCCATACTTTTGTTTTGTCTTGTCTATGTAAGAAATTATCTGCTATTATTTAAATTTTTGTCATTTGTATTACTTATTCTTATAACTGCACCTAAATTAACTGTTGAATTTTTGTCTTAGCCTTTGTAAGAAACTATCATCATCCTCGGTATAAATATTGTTAAATGCATTAATCATCTTGTAACTTCCTCTTGAATTATGTTTGGAGCTTTTCTCCTCAGGCCTCCACTGAAAACAGGCTTTTCAGCCCAGTTGGACTTACCCGGTAAACAAATGCAAATACATAAGTAACTCTAGAGCACAAAAACTTTTAGCACAATGACTCAGACAACTGAATGTAAAAAGGGCTATCACCAAGCTTAGGGAGCCTATTACAAGGAAGACAACTAGGGATCCTGTAGAAGTATTGGAAATATTTTGGAAATTCCCTGAAAGCCTATATAAAGCAGAGAAATATGGAAATCAAGAAAAGGTACACACGGAAATGTTTATGGAGGAATTACATATGCCAAGGCTAGAGGGAGAGGAGGCTCAATTACTAACAGGATAGCAGGAGATGAGATAAAAATGGTCATGTATAACCAATCTACAGGAAAGTCCCCAGTGTTAGATGGTATTCCTGTGGAAGTTTGGAAGCTAGGAAGGAAGAACTGATGAAGATCTGGAAGGTTTTGTTTAACAGTATTTTAAGATGAGAAGTACCAACATCCTGGAAGAAAGTGGTAGTAGCTGCACTACCTAAAGAAGGTAAAGCTCCATTAGATACAGTTTTATACAGGCCCATTTCAATACTAAATCATGATTATAAAGTGTTTATATCTATAACAGTTAAAAGAATGGCAAAAGTGAAGCCAGAATTGACAGAAAGAGATCAATGTGGTTTTGTGGAGGGGAGGCAAACATTTGACAATATAAACAGAACAGTGATGACCCAGAGGGAAGCAGATTGTAAGAAAATACCACTGTTGCTGGTGGGTCTTGATGCAGAGAAAGCATTTGGCAGAGTAAGTTGGGGTTTTATGAGCAGAGCAATGGAAGCATTTGCATTCCCTGATAAAATTATAAGGTTGATTAGGAGGATATATGAAGGATCAGAGGCAAAGTTTAAAGTGGGTGGGGTCCTCTCTGACAATATCTGCTTGAACTGAGGAACCAGGCAGGGGTGTTCTCTCTCCCATTTGTTATTTGCATTATATTTAGAACCAGTGGCAAAGAAAATAAGGGACTCAGAAATTCAAGGATATAATTGGTATGGTAGTCAAGAAGGCTGGCTCTTACAATCTTGTGGAACATATTGAGACAGTTTCAAACATTTCCAGGATAAAAAATTAATGAAGTAAAAACAAATGCAATAGAGGTAAATTATGTACCCACATACAAACTAGTTCATCAGTATCCATATTTATGGGAACATGATAAAATTAAGCAGTTAGGAGTATGGATTAAAACTGATACTGGTGTGGCAGCTAAGGATATGTGGGAAGAGACTAAACAAAAGATAATTCAAAAACTGAGAAAATGGAAGTTCTGTTTTGCGGATATTGATAGTAAGATACAAGCAGATAAAGAGGAGAAGTTGAGGACAGCAATTAATAAAGAGCTGAAGGATTTTATCTGGGAGGGGAAGATGGTAAGACCAAGTGGGATAAGCTTATACTTCCAATAGAAGAGGGCAGATAGGGATTACTTGAGTTGAAGGGGTATTTTCAGAGCAACACAGTTAAGGCTTCTATTCATAGTGGAAAGAGATGATGATGGAAAGGGGGGGGCTGAAGTAACAGGGAGATACTGGGATTTTGGATGCAGATCTTTAAGGAGAACAACAATAAGCATACAGAATATTATATTCGTAAAGTAGCAAAAGGTCTTCTAAAAACTAAGCCAACACGGGAATGGATAAAGAAGATTCTGCTGATAGGGATGACTGCAATTAGTGATACAGACAATAGGCAAGAGGGGACAGGAATGTACTGGAGGAAACTGGCAAGTGAAGCAAGGTACTGGGAGCAAATAACTAGAGAGGGAAAGGTAATAGATTGGGAAGATGCCAAGAACTTATTTGGACTGCAGGCTAAAGATTGTCTTCCATATCAAGGATTGATATCAGAGTATAGCCAAAGAGAAAGAAATAGGGAAATCCTAAATGAAAGACCAGCATTGGTAGATTTTTTTAGTAGAATCTAGAACAGAAGTTACCATTAAGAAAGGAATACGTACATCATATATACTTCATACTTCATGATCCAGCTACTAGAACTTTGTACCAATATTTAAGGTTTAAAGACTCTGCTGCATTAGGCAAGCTTCCCACTCAAGATAGCCAGCAGCCAACAACCCCTCCCCATTTATCTTATTTCTGTTCTTTTTAGCTAACCCTTTTATCCAGCCTACTCTCTCTTTTTTTAATAAGTAGCCTAACCCCCTCTCTCCTGTAGCCTGCCACCCTTGTATGTGAACATTTGCTGCAATTAAGTGACTGGCCACTTGGTGGCACTGTACCATAAGCTTTCTGCATCTCAATTCCTACACTTATTTCTTTACTATAGTTTACTCGATAGTCCACTCTCTTGTCACTACCCGATCCGTTCGCCCTTCGGGCTCACTCCGCTCCCCTACCCTGCCCCCAATTCCCACCCACCCCCAGTGGTCCTACATTTATTCATCCATAGACACACCCCCTACAAACCTACTCCAATCATACTAATCTTATCTTTACCACACCCAGTCTTTATCTCTTAAATCACACCCACTGATACTTTATCTTTCATCCCCTTTGGCAATATACACCACCTACTGCCACATGTCCTAACCTACCTATAAATCCTATCTCAACTTTAAATTCCCACCTCTATATAAATATTACAGTCTCCTCAATTATGCCATACCAATTACAACTATTAATAGAAGTCTCTCTCCTACCTGTTGTAACTACAACCTACCTCTTAACCTCCTATAAACAACCCCTCTACTCTACCCTCCTCTTCCCGTCCAAACACACTTTATCACCTACACTAGCCATATCTCCAAACTTCATTAATTTCACTTGCAAACCCAGCTACTTACTAGCTAAATATCACCGATTAGTACACATCAAATATAGCAACCTAAAAAATAAAAAATTGTTCGACTTCCATTGTAAGCCTCTCCAGTCTAAGCACTTTACATTCCTCCACTCCTTAACAGATAGGGACATTCATCCTAACCCTGGACCAAACTCTACCCATATCACCACAAACTGTAACCTATACAAAACAAGCCCCCTAACATCGAACAAACCCTCCAATTCACTCTCTATAGCTCATCTAAATAAACGTAGTTTCTGCAGTAAAATAGCTCAAGTTCATGCTCTTCTAGATGTCCACCAGTTTGACATTCTTTGTTTATCAGAAACATGGCTTAAACCCACAATAAAAGACAATGAAATTACCCCCCCCCCAGGTTATAGCATCATTCGACTTGACCGCACAATCAAAAAAGGTGGAGGGGTAGCAATTCTCTACAAAGCAGAATTACAAGTTAGCACTGTAAATCTTACCCTACCATTAGATAATAGTGCCGAAATAATTATCTCTAAACTCCAACTTAACACACACAAAGCCATAAACATCATCTGCTCCTATCTTCCCCCAGGAAATAACAATAGTATACTTGAATACATTCTAAACTGGCTTTCTACTAACCTCCCTCAAGAAACCATAGTCCTAGGAGACTTTAATATAGATTGGAATTCATGTAGCAGCACTAACCCCACCACCCTTATTAACCTGTATGGTTTTTCACAAGCTATAAACTCCCCCACCAGAATAAATAAACTTAACAATAAAGAAAGTACCTTGGAATGGATACTCACTTACAGTCCACATCAAACTTATACAACAGGAACCCTTCCAGATGACCTAAGTGACCATTCACGGATATATATTATCAGACATAAAACTAGCCTAACCATCCCTAGCACTATCAGATCAGTCCGCACCAAAAAACGTTTTAACCCCGAGCTGTTCCAAACATAACTTAAACAATGCAATTGGGCACCTCTAAAAACTCTCCCTATAAATAAAGCAGTTAAATACTTTAACACCACTTTCTTAACAATCCTAAACCATCACACCCCAACATGCTCTATTAGAATTAAAACTAAACCAGCCCCTTGGCTCTGAAATAATACTAGAAAACTAATCCTTTGCAGAAACAAATCCTGGGCTAAATGGCGTACTACAAAGAATACTACTGATCACCAAACCTTTAGACAACATAGAAATATTACAAAAAAAGCCATCCTACTAGATAAAAATAACTATTATCTCCAACTACAACAATCCTCCCTCAAGGAACCACAAAAACTTTGGACTAGTATTAACAAACTTCTATACCCAAGTGAAACTATCACCCCTAACCCTCTAGGCTCCAACCCTGACTATCCAATACAAACAGCCAACGCCTTCAACTCTTTCTTCACTGATACTATCCAAAATCTTGCAAACCATCTGTCCCCTGACACCTCTAATCTGCCTACTCCCACTGCCATCCCTCCCCCCATTATTCCATTTAGAACCAGTACCCACATCCTGCATCTGCTCCCTAATCCAAAAGCTAAAACCAACCACTCCCTCAGCTGACAAACTCCCAGCAGAATTCCTGCAAAGAGGAGCTAAAGCTATTGCTTATCCCATCTCCATACTGATAAATAGAACCATAAAGGAAGGTACTATCCCATCTATCTGGAAAATTTCTCATATCATCCCACTACATAAAGATTGACTTTTCCAACTTTCGTCCCATAGCTCTACTCTCCCCACTTGCAAAAATAATGGAGAAGTGTATTCACAAACTACTTAACCACCTTCTCCATCACAATCTACTAGCTAACTGTCAACATGGTTTCCGACCATTCCATAGTACCACCACTGCCTTGTTATCCTTCACTAACTGTATCAACAAAAACTGCAACAATAATATTCTTTCTTCTGCATTCTTTGTTGATTTATCTAAAGCCTTCGACATGGTTAATCACCAACTCCTTCTACACATACTGAAGTCCCTTTCACTTGACCCTCTATCTATGAATTGGTTTACATCTTACCTTGAAAACAGACAACAGGCTGTACTCTGGAAAAATAAACTATCAAATCACCTTCCTATCTCACTAGGTGTTCACAGGGCTCCATACTAGGCCCACTCCTGTTTTACATTTATATCAATGACCTTCATCTAGCCATTCCACTCTCTACCTGCATTCAATATACAGATGACTCTACTATAATCTGTTCAGCCTTATCCCAGGCCGAACTTCAGTCTCTTACACAAAAAGCTTTCAACACTGTAGAACAATGGTTCTCTAACCACTGTCTCCTTCTCAACCCCCAAAAAGCTAAACTTTTACTCTTCACACCTATCCAAAAGTCCACCCCTCTACATATCACTCTCACATCCAACAATGGTACTGTTATTTCTCCTGCCCCTACCCCCAAACTCTTAGGAATTACAATTGACAATAACCTAAACTTTGATACTCACATAAATACCACAATAAAATCAGTTAACAGAAAACTAGGATCCCTCTACAAAATCAAACCTTTTCTTACACCAGCAGCTAGGACCACTATAGCCAGAACCCACTTAATCTCAACCCTATTCTATGCTTCTCCCATATACACCAACCTCTCTAAAAATAACCTCAGCAAACTAGCTATATCATATAATAATATTGCTAGGTTTGCTACAAGCTCTCCTTTCAGAACTCACCACTGTATGAATCTAAAACAGCTAGGCTGGTTGGAATTTCTTAACCAACTTCGATTTCACCAACTTACAATAGCCCATAAAACCCTGTATCAACCCAACAACGCTCCAATACTCTCTACCCTCATTATACCATATAATAACCTCAAGCTTCTACGCTCCTCAAACAAAATGTTGATTAATACTACCAAATCAAAAAACTCAGCAGGCGACTCCTTGTTCTCTAACTCTGTTGGAAAAGTATGGAATTAACTAGCACATGACCTTACATCTCAGACCTCTCTCCCACTTTTTAAAAGGAATCTAAAACTATATCTCAATAACCACTGGTTATGCTCCTGTACCAACCCTGACTAACTTTCATCCTTAACTCTCTTTTACAGACTACATCCACTACAATCCTCCCTACAATGCCTCTATATACTATGTTCTGCATATAAATCTATGTTACTTAAATATTATTATTGTCACTTGGAGTAGTATAATTATGCACATCTTTTGGAAAGAAATATATATTTTTGAGTTTTTAATTCATTTTTGAAACAATTGCTACTTTTTTTTTTTTTGTTACTTTTTTAATTTCTGCATGTTTTCCTGGAGCTTTTCTCCCCGGGCCTCTAATGAAAATGAACATGTATCCAGTTAAACTAGCCCGGTCAACAAATGTAAAATAAAATAAAAATAAATATAAAATATTGCATAATAACTAAAAGAATCAATCAGTGGAGGTTAGAAAGGACTGGGAAGAGAGATTAGATAAACAATTCACAAAGAAACAGTGGGGGGATATATGTATGTCTTCCAAATATGGAACAAAATCTAGAAGATTTGGAATCTTTGCCCGGAAGTTCTTACATAGGTACTTTTATATCCCAAGCATACTTCAAAGAATTTTTCCTCAGGTAGACAGCAAATGTTGGAGGTATATTGGGGCAGAAACAGGTAACTGGGAACATATTTTCTGGGAATGCCATGAGTTGGTAGACTTTAAAGATTCCCTGCAGACTGCTCTGTTGGATATGCAGGGTGAGAAAGTTGGAGTGACTAGGGAAATAATTTTTTTGAGCGATGATACAAACTCAGAATTGCCTAGACATAGTAAGGCATGCTGAGTCTAATTATGGTGGCTGCCAAAAAACAATTACTAGAAAATGGAAATCAAAGTCTAAACCAACTTTACTAGAAGTAGTGAAGATAGTAACAGAGTTAAAACAACTAGAACTGGGATCTTTAGAAAAGGCTAGGAGCAAAATGTATAGGAAAAAGTGGGAACTGTGGGATCAATACATGCAGAAGAGGAATGAGATTTAAAAGAAGGCAGGATTTGAATGAGCTATGTAATGGTTGACTAACAATGACTGTATATGATAAAAGTGGTATATAAAGTTTGCAGCTGCAGTTGTGTTGCACGATTTGGAATGTGTAATGTTTGCAACTGAGATTGTATCTCTATGGTTTATTGTCATTTATATAAAAGTCACATGGCCAATTTGGGCCTTGGGCTGACAACCTGAGCCCATAAAACCCATAACTGCTACAGAAACAGCTAGCGCTGAAAGATGCTCATTGCCAATATTCCACATGGTATGTAAATGGGAAAGAGAGAGAGGGAGCGAACATGGCCTATGTCATACATGATAATTTAATAAAGATGTTTCTTGTATTAACTCATTCACTCCGGAGCAGCTCAGAAAATGCTGCCTGCTTACTTCACCATAGGAACAACAGTGTAGCCTGAGCTCATTTTCAGATAATCCATTTGTAATACCATAAAGAAAACAAATGTTCATAACTCTTTAACCATAAGAGCTAGACTAAAAATGTAAATGCGAAAGTTGTTCAGCAAACACTGACCTTTCCAACAGTGTAAATGTTGATAGTGTGTATGTAAGTCATTATTAAATATTTGCCAAGGAATGCTGACATTGTGCATATTTTTTACCTTTTTGGTACAACAGATTGCAATATCTTAGTGAATGTACCATGTAGACCCATACAATTTGTAATTTGTTTGTATGAATGCCAGCTTTAAAATTATGCCTTAACCATTGCTGTGTGATGGTCTGCTATGGAGATATTCACAGAAATATGATTAATATTATAGTTCTCATAATTGATAAATAAACAAAGCATAATATCTCATCAATTGTAACAGACAGAGACTACATATCAGTGTACAAGTTGTGTGGCTCAATGTCAGCTTCAAAATGATGCATCATTCGTGTTGGCACCATGGTCCCTTGCAAAGATATGGGCATAATAATGAAAATATTGCAAATGTATAATTTTCATAATCCTACAAGTCTAAACAAACTGTGATATATGTATGTACAGCATACAGACACAGTTCTTTTACCATGTTGTAAGGAGTAATACTATCTTCAAAATGAGGTATTACTTGGGACATTGACATGCTCCCTTGCAAAGTTATTTATCAAAATAAGTTAAAAAAATCATAATTTCCATAAGCTAAGTCCTAAACAAACTTTGATATCTGTACATGTGTACAGCATACAGACACAGTTCTTTTACCATGTTGTAACTATTAATACTGTCATTAAAATGAGGTATTACTTAGCACATTGACATGCTCCCTTACAAAGTTATTTACCAAAATATGAAATAAATTCATAATTTCCATAACCCAGGTCCTAAACAAACTGTAATATTTGTACATGTGTACAGCATACAGACACAGTTATTTTATCATGTTGTAAGGACTAACACTGTCTTCAGAATGAGGTATCACTTGCACAGTCACATGCTCCCTAGCAAAGTTATTTACCGAAATATGAAAAAAAGCATAATTTCCATAACCTAAGTCCTAAATAAACTGTGATATCTGTACATGTGTACACCATACAGACACAGTTCTTTTATCGTGTTGTAAGGACAAACGCTGTCTTTAAAGTGAGGTTTCACTTGGCACAATTACATGCTCCCTAGCAATGTTATTTACCGAAATATGAAAAAAAGCATAATTTCCATAACCTAAGTCCTAAACAAACTGTTATCTCTGTACACGTGTACAGTATACAGACACAGTTCTTTTATCATGTTGTAAGGATTAACACTGTCTTCATAATGAGGTATCACTTGGCACAATTACATGTTCCATAGCAAAGTTATTTTCCAAAATATGAAAAAAATCATAATTTCCATAACTGACATCCTAAACAAAATATGATAGCTGTACATTTGTCCAGCATATAGACACAGTTCTTTTTCCATCCTGTAACTACTAATACTGCCATCAAAATGATGCATTACTTAGCCTGCTGACATGTTCCCTGATAAAGTTATTTAGCAAAATATGAAAAAAATATAATAATTCTCATAACCATGGTCCCAAACAAATGGTGATATCTGGACATGTGAATGGCATATAGATACAGTTCTTTTTATATCTTGCAAGTACTAATACTGTCTTCAAAATGAGCTACTACTTAGCATGCTGCCATGTATCCTGACAACCACATATGAAACAATATCATAGTTCTCAAAACCGAAGTCTTAAACAAAATGTGATATCTGTACATTTGCTCAGCATACAGACACAGTTCTTTTTCCATCCTGTAACTACTAATACTGCCTTCAAAATGAGGTATTACTTACCCTGATGTTCCCCGACAACTTTATTAAGCAAAATAGGAAAATAAATCATAACTCTCATAACCATAATCGTAACCAAACTGTGATATGTGTACACCATACAAAGTTCTTTTTCCATCTTGTAAGTACTAAAACTGTCTTCAAGATGGCAAGTTCCAGACTTTTACAACTAAATATGAAAAATATCTGCAGCACTCAAAAACATATGGAGTGTCCCACACCTGTGCTTGCAATGTGATGACTTTTACTAATGTGAATAACAGTGACAGCTGCCAATGATTTTACCTTGACAAGTGCTAATGACTCAGTGTTATACTGTAACTGCACAAATAATGTGATAATCACCTGTATGTCTTGACTGCAAGATTCTGCATGCTCTTACAAAGCTGATAATTGCTCCACATATATTTTTGAGCAAACATTCATTACATTCATGGTGCAAAGATTCTGTAAGACTGAGTCATTACTATCTGTCAGGAAATGCCAGGAGGAGTGCTGCAAACGTTTTATAACAGTTATGTATTTCTTAACCCTTCCTGTCATCTAAATTCTACATGACTGATAAAAGCAAAAAAGAAATGATTGCAGGATGGTTATTCACATATTCTCTTGTACATGGTAGCACTCTTCTCAAACAGTTGTTCTTACTCAGCATGTTCACCAGCTCTCTACCACAGTTATTTGCCCAACTCAGAAAAATATCATAATTTACATAAAACAATTCATAATCAAATGGTTATCTGGACAGCATACAGATAGTTATTTTACAATCTGAAAAATGAAGTGTTACTCAGCATGTGCACAAGTTCCCTAGCAGTTCTTTTCCTGTGTTGTAAGTAGTGAGAACGGTGTTCATAAAATATAAATATAACAATAGAGTTTTACTTAGCATACTGGTTCTACTTGGTCATGGCTGTTTTCCATTCATTCTCACTAGCTGCATGTTACCAATTTATCATGCATAGCTGTCATCACGCCATTGTGCAGGTCAGTCAAGAAAAATGCAATGCCATCCTCAGTTAGGTGAATGCCATCGCTTCTGAAAAGGTGACCCTGTGCATCAAGCCATGCATGAACCCATTCTGTAAACATCTGGCCTTGTGCACTACCCATTGACTGCTGTTTTCCATATCTGGCGAGGAATTATGTTTGGCCTGGACCACCCCATTCAATTTTTGTGTTGCACATGTTTACATCTGGTGGACATGGCACTAAAGCTTTTGTTCCGTTGTGCTGTCTCCTGCTTGTGCCAGTGGAATATCATCATCTATGTCATAATTTTCATCTTCACTCTGGCTTGCTTTATGTCATGGTTCAAGGTTCAGTTCCATTTTGGACCTACTGCTACCACTTTCAGAATCAGTATCCTCACCCAAGTAAATGTTGGTTGACTTCTGAGCAGATGGCATCTTCACTGAGGGGTGTGATGCCTTACACGTGAATGCAGAGCTGAAAAACACAAAAATTAAACATTCCCCACAATGACCCCTTCAATAGTATGTCCAAGTATACACAAGCACTAAAATGAAACATTTGCCTCATGACCCACAACTGAAGACCAGAAGTGATGTTGGGATTCTAAAGCTAGAATCACCGCCATAATTTCCCTGATATTTATGCGGGCCTGCCCTTTTTGACCATACACTCTGCACTGGTCTGAAAAATCTGATTCTAGAAGTTGATAGGTAGGGAGTTGGAGGGTAGGTAGTTGAGGAAGAATGAGAAAAAATGGACAACCCAGATGGAATATTATGGCAAGTAGATAACTTCTTTATCTGACGTTGTCAATTTTCATTCTATCCTCAACCTGTAGGAAACAGTCCCCAGCTACCTTAGACCCTGGTAGCTCATGGAAGGATGTTCCTCAACAGAACTGAACCAAAAGATGCTCTTCTCCTGGAGGCCAGATCCAATTTTTAATGAGTAACAAAGGTATGGTGGGTAGCCCAAGTTGCGGCTGCACATATGTCATCCATGGACACTATAGAATGAAAAACTGCAGAGGTTGCCTTGGCTCTAGTTGAATGGGCTCACAATGGTTTAGATAATTTAATGCATACATACACATATACAACTGCTGAGTAGAAGCACAAACAGAAATAACAGAGTCAGAACAATCTAAATTATGTAGATGATCCATGTAAGACTTACGCCAAGCTTAGAAATTCATTTCATCTCACCTAACCATCCCTGTGGTGAGAATAAGACACAGAAGTGATGAAGCCAGAAATATTGCCCAAAATAACTTGTTGAGCAAGGCCAAAAACCAACAATAAATATATCTCACTAATCCTCTCATTCCACCCAAACATGTTTTGACTACATGCTGTTTCTTGACCTGAATGTTGTACGATACGCTTGTCTATAAATTAATATTTTTATCATATCCTTGTATCTGAAAATGTTTTTTTCATGTCTTGTAAACATGTATTATGTGATCCTATTCACCTGGGCTGTGCCTGCAAATGGTCCATTGAGATCAATGCAGTAGCCCAGTAAACATAAAGTCAATAAATAAGTGAAGTGGACCAATGTATTGTCCAATTATGAAAAGGCTTTTCACTGACACAGTAATGAATTATTTTCCCCAGTAACCCCGTAAGTAGTTTGTGTTGTGTATGCGCAAACACCAAAATGACACAATCAACTATTTTGCCCAGTGGTCACTTCAGCAGTCTAACCATGTATGCACAAGCACTTCCCAGATACACAATGAAGTATTTCCCCAAGCAACATCTTTATTAGTATGTCCAGGTATACACATGCACGAACATGAGACATTCACCTAAGCAACCCCTTCAGTAAAATATTGAGGTATGCACAATCACCAAAATGAGACATTTCACCAAACAACCCTTCAGTAATATTTCCTAGAACGTGCAACCACCAAAATGAAGCCTTCACCCAAGTGACCCCTTCAATAAAATGCTGATGTATGCACAAGTACCAGAATGAAATATTTCATCAAATGACCCTTCAGTAACATTTCCTGGTATGCACATGCACCAAAATGAAACATTAACCCAAAATATAGGTGCAGAACCTTTGGATATATTTATCGACACTGTTACTGTTATCCAGCATTGTAGCATTATGACAGAGTGGTACAACATGAAGAAATAGGGGCTCTGGATGAAACACTGATGCATCTGCCACATACAGAAAACCCATACCAGGTTACTGACTTTCTGAATAAATTCAAAATGAATGCATACATGCAATTATGTATCTGCAGAAATAAAGTAATCAACACAAACTTTGAAACAGGGTTTGCCCCCGCACCATTTCATTCATTGTCTCTGAGAAGTTAGCCGAAGGTAAAACTATAGCAGAGCACTTTTCTAGTCCCTTAGGGCAGCAGGTATGCAGCACAAGATAATGCAAAAGGACACATGTAGACTAAATCTTCTTTTGAGTTGTCATCTGATTTCAAATACACATGAATATCAAACTCCAATATAAAAAGCAGTATGTATAGCTTTGCTGTCAATAATACTACTCTAAAAGCCATGGACAAAGGCTCATTCCTTTAAAGCTTTTGATTTACCAGATTAAACATTGCTTCTGTATGAACTCTACACTACTGGCCTACGGAAGACTAAACTGAGTTGTTTCACTAGCTACATAAATTAGAACTGTAATGATGCATTTATTTAGATTAATCAGTGCCTCCTTCGGAAGAAATACCACAAAGAACAAAAGGAAATTGTTATGAAACAGCCTTTTATCCCGGTCAAAGGTCATATTGTGAGCTTTTTAATTTTGTTAGCTTCAGTTACACTACACCTTGCTAGATGAATACAAGTGCCTCTTGTATGTCCTAGTTATAATAAACATTAAAGCTGCAAATTAAAATGTCTTATTTTCAAACAGGTTGCTTGGCTATCACAGCACTCTAATTTGCATGCAGCACATTATTACGAAGCAAAAGGACTAAAGGAAATGCTAATGTACCATTGCCAGGTGACCATTTTAACAGTAAAGATGTACAACAGGAAACTGTTACTATCAAAAACAGCTCAAACATATTATACATATATATTACACATACATTTTTGATATAACTATCACATCACATTTGTCCCACACTCTGCATAAATACATTTGCTTTGCCATCTTTCATCTTGGTAGTGTGTATTTCTTTCTTTTTATCAAGGTGATTCTGTGTGTTTGTTGTACACCATTTTGTACAGCAATTAGCCTTGTGTAGCCTCATTCCCCAAATGTACTCTTTCTGGTCAAAACATATTCCTGTATTAGCTTGCTTATGCAAGAACTAAGGCATTCTGGGAAAAATATAATTTAACAAAACATACTCCTTAACAAAACTATTGTAAATGAGCCAGGAAATTTAATTTAAATTGTAGCACACATCTCTGCATAGATTGATATAGTGTGTGCCATAGTGTGCTTTCCCTTAGTTTTATCTCTAGTAAACAGATTGAAGCTTGAGCTAGAATAAATCAATTAGTGGAAGCATCCAGTCAGTCAAGCAAACAATAAAAACATTTTCGGGGGCCAGCTACTCCTACATCCCCAGACTGAGGGGCTTTGTACCAATACTCTTTTTGGGGTCTATATTAAAATCTCGAAGTCTGACAATATCGAATATGATATTGTCGACACGAGAATACCGAAAGCGCACTACATCAAACGTTTAAACGGAAAATCTCCGTAGGGGGAGATGTCCGTTTACTTCAATGTAGTGCATTCTTGGAGTTGGTATATTTAAGAAGGGGGGGGGGGGCTTGCCCCCTGCCTACACACTATTTCGTTTTTTTTTTTAATTTAGTATTTTTTTTTTTGGTTTTGATGGTTTAAGACTTCGATCACTAAAGTTCGATCTTTAGTGATTCGAAGTTTTAAACCTTTGAGATTATAATATAGACCCCCCCCTTTTTGTACCATACACACACTGATGAGTAGACAAATTCATACTTCTCAAATGTCCAGCATTTTGCAGTATGTATAGATTTCTGTCCCATATTTTTGGTCTGTAACATTTGTTTACCGGGAAAGTCAGACATGGAGCAAGTCAACTTACGGCACAGCCATGGGAAGAAATGTTACAGAAGCATACTCATAGTGTGTGGGTCTGTTAGTGGGCCTTCAGATTGGGAAAAACTGAGTTACCACTGACGTGTAGCATGCTATCTTGGTGGCAGAAAACTGGTAGTAGCACAGTTACGTGGGAAACATCAACCCAAGCATGATGCCATCTAGAGATACATAAACTAAAGGTACTACTCTGCAAAACATAAATTTTGTTTTCTGCCCGAGGATGGCACTTACCCCATTTACCATTCTGGGCATGCAGGCTCATTGACACTCTGGCTTAAAAAGTAGAATCATTTCACAACCTGATGACTTTAAAAAGCATATTTGGAATATAATTAATCAAATGACTATATATATAAAACAGCTCAGAGGACCACGTGATCACCAGCGATTGCAACTCCCAGGACCAACCACAATTACGAGAACTGGGTTAAGCGAGACATGTTTTGTAGAAATGTGAGAATATGCAGAACAATACATACCCATGGTCACTGAAAGGGACAAAGCTTCACTTTTTGCCAAAATAAAAACTTGACTGTTCCTACTAGAACACCGAAACCAAAGCAAAGCAAACAAACAAAAACAATCATAGTAAAAGATCTAGCAGCCTGCCACCTCCACCAACCCGGATCCATCTATACCACTGGAATCTCTTCTCTTAGTGCCCTCAAGGCACCCCCACTCTGTGCGCACCCCGCCTCACTCTTATGCTCGCAAGCTCTGACTGATGAAGTTAGTGTGCAGGCAATTTTCCAAGTTATAGAAGGGAACTCAAACAAGGCCTTTTAGCACATACACATCTATGTAATAAACCCCGACAAGTTTTCCTACTTAAAGCAGTTAACCACATGGATGATTTGAGCGTGAACACAAACAACACTCTGCTATCAAGTACAAAGCTAAAGGTGCAAGTATTAAGGCACAAACATCTTAGCCAGTTCTGTAGTACGACATGAAAGCCTTGCAGATTTTAGCCGACCATAACCCTTCTAAGGGCAACTGATTACTAAAAAAAAAAAAAAAAAGAGGAGAGTAAAGACTCCATTGCAAGCCGATTTTGTTGGAAAGCTCAAATATGAATACCACGTAACTCCATGCTGAAATTTAAGCTGACAAAGTAACTGACAATGTTCAGTTACTTTTTCAGCTTAATTTTCAACAGTGGAGCTAAAATAAGACAGCAAAGTTAATCATGCTGGTAGAAGGCAGTCGAGTGTAACAACATGTAATTACTATGCTCGGAGTTAAGCACAGTAGTCGGAGTTAATGAGTTAAAAAAAGACAAAAAAACCCCAAGATGATGTTCTCACATACTTTATTTTTTCAGGCAATTGCTTAAGTTGACCAGCTTATTTACATTAGTTGGTTCAAGGGATGCTGTTTTTTTTTTTATATTGACAACATATCCAGACACCAAAAACAAGCATTCACCAGTAGTGGCTGGAGGCAATAAATATTTTCTGGCTAACTTAGCAAGGACTGGGTAACTGCCCTTGTGTAGCTTCCACCACTACAATGGATTGGCTACAATGCCAATTTGTTTTTCACGTCTGTATCGCTCAACAACTGCTTTCACAGAGGAGGAGAGAGGCATCAGTGGCTCATCTTCAGAGTCCGATGAAAGTTCATGCATTCGCATTCTCCTTGTGGATGGTTCTTCCAGTTGGTGATTACCATGTTGATCAGAATATTCCTCAAGAATTGCTAGCTCTTGACAAACCTTGTGTCTTTTTTCCTTTTGCAATCATTTAAGATTTTTTGAAATGTGGGTCCAGTGCAGTTACAATTTCTATCCACTAAAGGTTGAAGTCCAGTTTGCGTTGTTCCAGATCCATCAAAAATGCTTTTTGAAACGTATGATGCTAGCAGGGTCATCATCAAATACTACCATTTTGACTTCAAGGTGGCAGAGGGCTGGAAGTATCATTGAACAGGAAACATAGTGCTCACCAGACAGTATTTCTGTAGCATAGCAACAGGGATTGAGAACCTTTTGTACCAGATACAGTTTCTCTCACTCTGTCTCCATTAGCAGAGTAAGCCTGTGTTTGTGGTCTGGCTGCACTACAGTTTTCAGCACATCTTTGTTGTTTAGAAGTCATGTGATCATCTGAAGAAATTAATTATAATGTGTAGGAACATCCTGAATTAACTTCTCCTGTCACTGATACAGTTCCACCTGCTGCATTGTCAGCTCAGCACTGTTTGCAGGACTGTGTTTAAAGTGTCCCACAACTTTGCGGCATTTAGCTAGGAGGCCTTCAATTCCAGACACTGCAATTGCTTTATTTATAGATAACTGAAGGCTGTGTGCTGCACAGAGCATCTTCTGAAATGACAGTCTTCCTAGAGCAGCTGTCACATTACGTGCATTGTCCATGCCAAAAGTAGTCACTTTCTCATAAAATCCCCATGATCTCGCCACTGATGAAGTGTTCTGCATGGTTTTCTGAATAGTGTCATTCTTCAGTTTGCTTAACACACAGTGCAAAGAAGTGAGAAACCCAAACTTTTTCAGTGAAATGACAAGTAACGTCAAGGTAGCTGTAATCAGCCATGGATGACCAATAGTCGCCCATTAAAGTTACCCATTAAGGCTACAAATTCAACTCCTGCCATAACCTGACTTATTTTCTCTCTCTCTCTTGCTCATACAAAGCATCAATTCGATTGCTAATAACAGATCTGGAAGGCAAAGTATATGACAGATTTCCACTGGCGTCACGAATAATGTCCTGGAGACCTTCATCAGTGACAATGTTAATCGGTCTACTATTCTCAGCAATCCATCTTGCAATGGCATTAGTAATGTTGTTGTATTTCCCTTGATCCATTGGTTTTGCCATCTCTTGAAGTTCAGCTAATGTAGTCTGGCAACATGCTGATTCAACTTTAGTTGATGATGCAGCCAATGCTGATGGCTCATTGTGAGCAATAAATGCATGCTTGGTTCACAGGTGATAATTCAGCAATGAATTGCTACAATGATATTTAAACTCTTTCCTGCAATATTTGCAAACCACAGTATCACTAGCTTTAAAAACAAGCTTTCCATTCAAAATCATTCTTTCCATCTTTGATTCCATTTTGAACCAATTCAAAAGTAGTCACATTCCCATAATTTCCCCATGATCTGACACTGATTAATAGTGTCTTTCCATTTGAACCAACTTCCATTTATTGCTCATGAAAAGAAGACGCTGACCTGGTGCTGCTTACTTAACAACGTGTGAATTAAATAATGCACATAGCTGTTGTGTTAAAAATTTTAATCGCTAATAATTTGTCCGTATTAATCACACGTTAAATATATACAAAATTACATTTTTTTCCCCTTTCTTTTCCATAGCATAGTTAGGCCAGTTAGGCCGACTTCAAAAAATGCATAACCTGTGGGCATAAAATACCAAACCTGGATGCCCACAGGGAATGTATATACTGTGTATGAGCTGCATATTTAGATGTGAACTGCTCCATTTGCACTGGTTTCAACTCCAGGGCTCTCACAGATATGAGGAGTTTTGAAGGGCCTTCTCCCCTCCACTTTTTCTTCTGCTTCAGCTGGGACTCAAACCCTCTTGAAGAAAACATATAAGAGAAAGCCTGACTTGGCTTCTAGAGATAAAAACTCTCGTAAGAGGTCACCAGATCCCACATCTTTTTGGCACCTTTCTCAGAGCGTCTTGCTAAAATGTCAAAAAAGTTGAATCCAACCACCTCAGATATGTCTACTTTGAAATTAAAATCACCTTGTATCCAGTCACCTCTACTCCTACCAGATCCGGTCACATCTCAGCTCCCTTCACCTTTCTTAGAAGTTCCCCCACATTCTAGACCTTAGTCCTCTACCTCTTTTCTCCAGTCTTCCAGCAGTTTATCTGAAGCTGATGTGAATAAGATGATAAAGAAATTCCTCAGAGGTCAGATCCATATGGGGTTGCTCCTGGCTCCATTTCCCATCAGATCCATGATCCAAGCTATGACTACTTCTCTTTGATCTCTCCTTCTCCGATCTGATATACTGTTTTGGAGCCCTTGGATCTGAGACCCCTGGGGGGGACTTCACTGGATCTGAAGTTGATCTGTTCTTCGACTCTGGTGATTTTCCTGAGTTGTTCTGCTCCAAGCCTGTCCGAGCCAGAGGACTGTTGCTGGCAGATCCAGGACACAAGTATCAACTCTGAACATATTGGAGTCATCTCTGCTCCTTGAGGCTTTGGCGCTGGACAGCTCCGGTCTGAATCCATCCTCAGGAGGAGTGCGTGCGGGGTTGCAGGAGCCTACAGTTTGGGAAATATCGGCTTCTTTATCATCAACTTTGTTTTCCTCCAGGTGCTCTACCTTTGAGATGGTGGAGAGGGCCTTCTCATTACCTAGAGAAAGGACATCTCTATGCCCCTCAGATCAGACAACTTTACTTCCTTCAGTTCCTTGCTCTGAGCCTCATTTTTCTATTCATTTGGGACAGTCATCCCAGTCAAGTCTCCAGTCAGTCCATCAGGATGCCCCCATCTCTTCCGATGCCTCTCCAGACCAGCTCACTGATGAGGTCCCTCAGAAGGGAATGTGTAAAAGGAGAAACCAAGATTCCTCTCAGGAATCTCTCACAGACGACACTGATTTCGTTGAAGGGGAAGGGTCCCTCAGATGTTCACCTGAGGATGTCTCTTTTGGAGCCATTCTAGAGCTCTTAAGACAGAAAGGTGGTTGGTCTTCCGGTACCCTTTCCAAGAGGAGTCAGTGTTACTGGAAGCTTTTGGGTCTGGCCCGGCTACATCTTGGGTGACTCTCCCTGGCAAATGAACTTACAGATCTTGTTTCACGCCGGGCATGGCTGGAACCAGATACTGTGGAGCCAATCCTTAAACATCCAGACAAAATTTTAGCCCTTCCCAAGGACAAGACACACTGGAACAAGGAGGTCCCAGCTGATGCTATGTTTGTGATGGCAGCCACCAAAAAAGAGTTTGCAGAGCAGAGCTCTGCTGTCCATCCGCCTAGTAGGGAGTCCAAGGTCTTGGACAGATTCAGTGAGCATGTGTATACTTCAATGACCTTTTCCCTGAGGTTGATTAATTACCTGGCACATTTTACTAGTTTACTAAGAGATCTGACTAAAGAACTCATCAAGTCTCTTTTTGGGTCTATGTCTTCTGAGGACCAAAATAGAGTCTCCTCACAACTGGCCACCCTTCAATCGATATCTAATGCGTCCATAAGGCTTATCTCTTGTGCCGCAGAAGATACCTCATGGGCGGCGGGTTCAGACATAGCCATTAGGAGACATGCCTGGATGTGACTATGTCACTTTGCGGAGCCCATTAAGTCTTCATTCGTCACTGCTCCCTTTGATGAATCTTCCATATTTGGCCCTAAAGTGAAGGCCATGATCTTCAGGTGTAAGCAAGAACGAAAGACCATGTCTGCTGTAAGGATACATTTTTCTACCCCTCAAAGACCTTTTTCCTTGAATCAACAAGGAGGTAGAAAAATGTGGTTCCATAAATCCCAGGGTCATTTTCAAGACTCACAAGGTGATAGTTCCCCTAGGGGCAGAAATGGGAACTCAAATGGAAGATATCACTCCCACAGCCGAGGTGACCCAAAAATCAGGGCCTCCAGGACTCCTCCTTGGATAAATCCTACCAGTGTTCCTGAAAAGGGGCCAGACTACTGCCCTCCCCTCTGGAGGCAGTTGGGGGGTGTTTGTCTTTGCACCAAAGAGCCTGTCTTTCCCTAACAAAAGATTTCCTGGTGCAGTGAATTATATCCAGAGGTTATATCTTACCATTTTCCTTAATTTCGCCTAAAAATAATTAAAAGAATCCCCAATGTTCCACCCAATCAGAGGGATGCAGCAGCATTAGAAAAAGAAAAGCTGCTTGAAGAAAGATCCATCCCATCCAGAAGGTCCCCCTAGACCAGAGAAAGAATCTGGGACCTATTTAAGATTCTTCTTAATGCCAAGGAAGACATTGAACTTGAGGTCCATCCTGGATCTCAGCACGTTAAACCAGTATTTGAAATATCCTTCCTGTAATGTGAAAGGACAATTGGATGTTCTCATTAGATCTTCAGGATGCATACTATCACATCAAAGTGAACAGGTTCTCCGGAAGATATCTGTGCTTCCAGCTGGGAGCCAGTCATTACCAGTTCAGAGCACTACCCTTTGATCTCACCACAGTCCCCAGGGTGTTCACCAAATGCATGGTGGTGGTAGCAGCTCACTTGAGGTTGTTGGGATTCCAAGTGTTTCCTTACCTAGATGACTGGCTCCTGACTACCCCAACCTGGTATCTGTTTCTGCAGGCAAGGGACTACTTGCTCCATTTGTGCTCCACCTTGGCATCACAGTCAGTTACAGCAAATCATAACTCCCACCTACATGGAGTCTGAAGTTCGTAGCTGCTCATCTGGACGCAGTCAGTCAGATAGCCCGTCTTCCTCCAGGCCAAATCCAGACACTCAGCTCTCAGTTCAGGAAAGTAATACAACATTCTACTCTTCCAGCATGACTAATTTTACAAGTCTTGGGATTCATAGCAGCTGCTATCTCCCTCGTCCCTCTACCTAGGTTTCACATGTGAATTCTTCAATGGACACTGTCAGTCCAGTGGTCCATCCTTCAGCATCCTTTAATTGCCCCAGTCAAGATCACACAAGCATGCAAAAAGCATCATCTTTGGTGGATTCATTCAAATGAACTTTCTGAAGGCTGTCCATTTGTTCTTCCCCTGCCCATGGCCATGGTGACCATGAACACCTCCCATCTGGCATGGGTGGACACTACTTGGGAAGGACAGTCCAAGGTATGTGGTCTCCCAAAGAGGCCAAGACACATATCAATGTCCTGAAAAAGAGAGCAGTCATCCTAGTATTGCAGGCCTTTCAAGACTTTCTCCCCCCTGGGACATTTGCTATTCAGACAGACAATATGTCAGTGGTCTGGTACATCAACAAACAGGGAGGAGCTAAGTCTTTTCCGCTTTGTCGAGAAGCAGTGAGAATGTGGCAGTGGGTGATATCTTCTGGTCACTTTCTAATAGTAATGCATATACCAAGGAAAGCCAAAGTGAGAGCGGATAAACTAAGCAGGTCCATTCTGATGCCTCACAAGTGATCTCTTAATGTCAAAGTAGTGGAGAGAATTTTCCATCGATGGAGCCAGCCATACTGTGACCCATTTGTTTCTCCCCTCAACAACAAGTGCAGCAGGTTCTTTGCTCTGATCCCTCCAATAGAGGAGTCACCAAGATGCTCTAGTCCACGATTGGCCCTTCGGTCTCCTTCATGTGTATCCACCGTTACCTCTCATCCTCAAATTTCTACAGAAAACTTTCCAGTTGAAGAGCACGGTTATCCTCCTTACCCCCTTTTGGCCTCATCAGATTTGGTTCCCTTTCCTCTGGCCTCATCTTCTACATCCTCCTTAGATACTGGATCCCACTCCAGTCCAGACCTTCTGTCCCACCGGCAGGTATGAGTCATGCAGACATAACAGGCCTCAAATTAACCACATGGTTTCTCCAATTTCATTGATTGCTAAACAGCCCAGGGTCTGTTCCCCAGTCCATCATATGTTATCTTCTCAAAAAGCTTCTACTGGAAAGATTTACAAACGTAAATAGAAGATATTTGTATTCTGGGCCCTTAACAGGGATCTAGACCCCCTTCCTGTCTCTGTACCGGCTATACTTGTATTTATAGCTTCAATTTTCAATGAAGGGACTAGCTTCTCTACTATTAAGGTCCAGTTGGCTGCCATTTCAAATTTTCATTTAGGTGAAAATAACTCTACCTTAGCTTTTTCTAAACTATGCAAAGCCTTTCTTAAAGTGGCCTTTTTACTTAGACCACCATTAAAGTATCTTACTTCTCCTTGGGATTTAACTATTACGCTGCTGACCCAAACTCCCTTTGAACCTTCAGCCATGTCAGAACTAAACTTTTTGTCTTGGAAAAACATTTTTCTAGTCACTATCACATCAGCTAGATGAGTATCTGAACTCCAGACTCTGTCCTACAAACCTCCTTATCTGGTCTTCCATGAAGGCAAAGTGTCCTTGCAGACCAACCCTTTTTTTTTTTTTTTTTTTTGCCTAAGATAACTTCTGAGGCCAACATTAACCAGGCCATTAATCTCCCAGTTTTCTTTCTAAACTTTTCCAATAAGGGAGAGTGCATGCTCCATCTTCTGGATGTGCATAGACAACTTCACTTTTATCTCTATAGAACTAAGGGTTTCAGGAATACTGACCAGTTGTTTGTCTGTTTCTCTCCTAACAGATTGGGCAAGCCAGTTTCCAAAGTTATGCTGGCCAAATGATTAACCAATTGTATCTTGTCTATAGTAAAAGAGAATTATCCTTGCCTAAGCCTCCTACAGCTCATTCCACAAGGACTATGGCGGTCTCCTCAGCCTTTTGGTCAAGGGCTTCCATAGATGACATTTGTCAAGCTGCCACTTGGACTAATGCAATTACCTTTATTGCTCATTAGAAATTGGATTTGGTTTCCAGGAACATAATTGCCTTTGGATCTGCAGTACTCCAGAATATCCTTCCATGAGGGCCACCCAAGGTTTAACTAGCTGGAGACTCTCTCCCATCAGATAAGGAATGAATAAAAATGAAAACTTCAGAAAAAAAAGATACATATTCACTGTAACATTCCATCTGTGTTGTCCATTTTCATTCTTCTTCAACTTCCCACCCACCTGCCCCTTTTCTTTGTTCTTGGATTGACCTAAGAGTTTTTTTTTTCCTTGGGAACTGTAATTTTTACCCTGATCTCCGTACAATCTGATTTCCACTTCTATCCTTCCCTGGGAGTGTGCACACAGAATAGCCCTACTAACCCCCTCATCTGTAAAACGGCAATGTTGACTGTGGATATACCTGAAATGTAACTACATTACCCAAAACAACTTGGCCAAAGTGGGGGGGGGGGGACAACAGACAAAAACAAAACACCAATAGAAACCCTACTAGCCCATCTGTAAAATGGCAAGGCAGACTGTAGATATACCTGAATTGTAACTACTTCACCCAAAATACTTGGCCAAAACAGAAAATAAAAAAAACAACAGACAAAAACTAAACACCAGTAGAAAGCGTGTATTAATTGTTTTCTAAACTGTGGCTTTATACAGTTTGGTGGTTGGTATCTACAGTTGTAAGCTAACTTATTTTTGTTTGTAGAGTGTAGAGTGTGCACCCCCCAGTATTCTAGTGCAGCTATCTACCTCCCGGCTTTAACTTATTCTTACTCACACTAGTTGTCTATTTCCTGTGTGCCAGCAAGATAAGAACTATATAATAATGCAGCTAATCTAAACAGTGTGTGCATAATCTTTATATGACCTTTTACTAGGGTCCCTACACTCTATCTGTCCTATAATCAAGCATTGTATTTTATAGCTACTACTGCCTTTCTGATTGTTTTTTTTTTTTTGGAAAACATGGTCTTCAATGTTTCAACCCACTCTGTTCACCCTTACTATGCTCGGGCTTACTCCGCTCCCCTACTTTGACTCACCCCCACTACACCTACATTTATTCTACATGCACCACTCCCTCAATCTGCATTCAACCAATCAAACACCTCTACTTCTCACTATCATTTCTAACAACTACCCCATCCCTATCTCTTGCTAATTAACCCACCTTCATTTCCTAGTCCCTTCAAATCTAAATCTCTTACCTATTATATACTCTTACCAGCTAGTTAAGCATTTCGCTTACCTATTACACACACACTAACCAACAATAACTCTCAGTTTCTATTTCTCTCTACAGCTCACTTTTCTTCTATTATACAGACACACTCTTAGAACAAGATGTTCCTATTATATACAGTAACATTACTACTTCTCTCACTAGCTGCTCAGCTAATATCTTATTATTCCCAGCTATACTTTATATTCTCCTCTCATACTATTCCTTTCCCTCGTCCATTTCAAATAAAGCCCCCAAACTTTGGGATATCATCAGCACTTTACAACACTGCAAACCTCGATCAAGCAACCTATACGATTCTCCATCCACAAACTGCACCTCCCATCTCCCTTAAATAGAACAGTTACATAGCTAAATTCCTCAATGCACTCACTGACTTGGCTTCTTGTCTTCAACTCTGTTGTGACATCCATCCAAACCCAGGCCCCAAAACTAATTTGTATCAGCCCTGTACTACATCTACTCTACACCCCCATAGCATATTCAGCTTACCCCGTAAAGGATCTGATCTTTTACTTCTAAATATGAATCTCAGAAGTGTAGTTAACAAAATGCAAGAACTCCGTGCCACCCTCACACTTTACTCTCCAGATATTGCTATATTAACTGAAATTTGGTACACATTAAGGACAATGAGAGTATTCCCCCAGGATATAATATTCATAAACTATACAGAAAGGGAAAAAGGGGAGGAGTATTAGCAATATTATATAAAAATAGCCTCATATTAGAACCTCTAGATCTAATCATCCCAGACTTCAGTAATGCTACAAAAACTATTTACCAAACTCAAACTTAATTCCAACAAACAGTTAATAGTTGCTGCAGCCTACACCCCCCCCCCCCCGGCAAACCTTGCTACTGTTGAGCATATCCTACAGTGGACATCAACATCCCTGCCTTATAAAACTGTTATCATGGGAGACTTTAATACTGATCGGCTCACCTGTAATACAGATAATCCTGTCAACCACATCAACCTACATGGTTTCACCCAGATTATCCATGCTCCAACCCAAATACATAAAAAGATAAATAGATAAACTACCCTTGACTGGATACTAACTAACAAACCCATCCACTTTCCTCTTTCTGGCTGTCTTCCTGATGCACTCAGTGACCACCTTCCAACCTACCTTATTAGGCAACGTATTAACCATCTTAAACAAATGGTACATTGCCAAATTCTAAACAAAAGAAAATTTCAGTCCCCAAACCTTTACATCCACCATCAAAATGTGTAATTAAACTCATCTAAAAACATTAGCCCTAGATGCAGCCATTGATTATTTTATCTCCACTTTCCTTAACAAACTGAACAAATTAGCACCAATCAGAACAATAAGAATAAAAGCTAACCTTGCTCCATGGCTAACTAAGGAAATAAGATTTCTACTTAAACTAAGAGATAAAGCCTGGGAAGGGAACTATGGCACACAAACAGATCTCAAACAAACCGACTATCATATCAGCAGCTCAGAAACAGCTAAAAATCAGATTAAACTAAACAAAAAGAACTACTACTGTAGTATCCAAAGAAAACACCTGACCTGACCTGAATAACCCACAAAAATTCCGGTCGACTATTAATAAACCTCCTTCAAACTGGTCAAGTTTCAACTCCGACCACCTCAACCTCTAACAATCTAGATAGCATTGCAACACAATTTAACCAGTACTTCACTGAATCCATACTCTCACTCACCCAAAATAAATGTTTTACTCCTCCAACTGTGCCCTTAACATCACACCACAATAACAATGCCTTTTCCTGTCAGCCTGTCCCAACAGATACCATCAAAAACTAAAAAAAACTTAAACCAACTACCTTAGAAGCCGATAAGTTACCAGCCGAATACCTGAAACTTTCTGCTGAAGCCATCTCCTACCCCACCTCCATTCTTATCAACTGGTACATCTCAGAAAACCAAGTTCCTTCTATCTGGAGAGTGTCATACATGCTCCCCTTACCCAAAGGAGGTGACTCAACCAAAGTTTCTAATTATAGGCCTGTAGCTATTTTATCCCCACTATAAAAATATTAGAAAAATGCATAAACTCACACCTCTTGAACTATCTCTTAACTAATAATTTACTAGCCAACACACAACATGGTGTTCCTCTCAACCACAGCATTGTAACTGCCCTTATGAGCTTCATCAACACCATCAGTCAAGATAGGAACAAAGAGAAACTAGTCTTAGCTATTTTTCTTAGATCTCTCTAAGGCATTTGATACTGTTTCACACCAAAAACTACTATCTGTACTCTCTGACCTAAAACTTAGCCACTCAGCGCTTACTTGGTTCCAAGCCTACACGTCTGATCACCAGCAAACTGTAAAATGGCAGAATGACCTCTTCCCCCTGCTCCCTGTTACCCTGGGAGTACCTCAAAACTCTATACTAGGTCCTCTTCTCTTCATTGTCTTCACTAACAATCTGCACACTGCCACTAACCATGCCTCCATTGTCCAATATGCAGATGATTCTAACCTCATATGTGCTGCCATACACTTCAACAATTGCAAGACATAACACAACAAACCTTTTTCACAGTAGAATCCTGGCTATCTCAAGCTCAATTCATCCTCAACCCAAACAAAACCAAACATGTGCTATCCTAACCCACTAGAGCCATAGACCCCTCTCCTGCCTTCTATATCACTTCTTTAGGAAATACCATGATTTCTGCCATACACCAAACAAAATTCCTAGGAGTGCTAATCAACAATAAAATGAAATTCAACATTCATATATCACAAACAGTAAAAAAGTACACAAAAAGCTAGGCATGCTATGTAAAAGCAAACAATTCCTAAGCAATGACACTAAGATTGCTATTGTTAGAACCCACTTGCTCTCTACACTCCTCTATGCCTCACCCATATTCATCAATTTAAAAAAAAAAACAGATCCGAGTAAACTAGAAGCCTAATATAATAAAATAGCAAAATTCAAAACAGATTCTACTTACAGATCTCACCACTGCCTAGCCCTAAAACAACTCCCCTGGTTTGAACTACCCAATCACTTAAACTATACCCAACTCATAATGGCCATAGAATACTACAACAGCCTGAAAATACCCCTGCCGTACAAAACATATTGCAGCTGTATTCCAATAATCATCTATTGTGTTCCACCGATAAATCATTGCTTCAAATATCTAAAGTCAATAATACTGAAGGAGACTAACTTTACTCATATCACATAGCCAAAATCTGGAATATTCTCCCACTTACTATCAGTTCTACAACAAACACTGTGCACTCCAAAATAATACTCAAAAGCCACTTATACAATAATTGGTTATGCCCATGCTCCAGACCTGACTAGCTACCCTTCTCTTACCCCTGACCCTTCTGCTCTTTTTTCCCTTCTTCTGCTTATTACTCCCATTATCTTATTTTTTCCCTAACTTCATCTTACTGACTTAGCCAGCCTCATTCTGCTCCCCCTGGTAATCTTTAGTTAACTAACCCTGCATCAACTCTACCCTAATTTCTCTCTACATCAGTTCCATCTTTCTAAACTCTCTCATGTAACATGTTATATTAAGTTAATTAATCACTAATTAATTAATTAATTAATTAATTAATTAATTAATACGTTCTGTTAAGTTCATGAACTGTGAATTTTTTTTCCACCATGGTATTTTCAGCTCTCTGCTTATAATTGTATCATTAATAGATATGCAAGATTTGATATTGTTTTGTATTTTCTTTTGCACCTGCCCAGTTTTTCTGTATTATTTGTGGTATTTTCAGCTCTCTGCTTATGATTGCATCATTACTAGCTATGTTAAGATTTGATATTGTTTTGTATTTTCTTTTGCATCTAATTTGTCTTGTATTACTTATGGAGCTTTTCTCCCTGGGCCTCCTCTGAAAATGGGTCTCGCACGCAGTCGGACTTTCCCGATAAACAAATGTCAAATAAATAAACTGTTGTTTCTTGTTTGAGCTCCAGCTCTTTTTTCTTATTCTATCTTTTATTGTTTCCTTTAAGGTATTGTACTTTTATTTATTAGGGTATCAAGCTCAATCTGATGTATGTAAGGCTGGCAGGGCATTATGGGTAAAGGGAAGAGCTCAAAAATTTGGATCCAAGGATCTGGTAGAAGAGGTTGAATTGGATCCGAGACTAATCAGGTGAGGAAGAATAAAAATGGACAATACAGATGGAACGTTATGGTGAGTATATAACTTTTTTTTACTAAGGCACGGATTATTCATTATTAATGTAGCTGAACAGTGACAGATTTATCATGAAATATATAATAAATACTTGAGAACAACACTTACAGAACAGTTTTATCTGAGGTTAACAATTTATTGAGTACAGATGAAAGTCCTTTATAGCATATTATTCTTATGATTAGTGATGTTATCTGTAGTGCATGTCTTAGTGATGTTATGTGTAGTGATAAAGTACAGCTGTGTACTAATATTAATAGCAGATCTTCAAGGTATAGGTCCCTGTTACAGCAGTTATGGCATTTGGACTTTTACTCCCCAGTGTCATTTGTGACCTGGCTTGCAGTTTTATGCAGTCATACAAATTCCTGCATGTACTATGCCAACATCACGCAGCACTATAATAGCACAAAAGTAGGACTGTGGGTACTATCTTTGAGTCTTCTAACAAGAAATTCCTAGAAAAGATGGCTAACAAGTAACCATGAGTATAATTAATATCACACTATAAACACAAATCAGCTACATTCAAGTGTGAAACCTACAGTTTATTGAAAAGCCCTCCAGTTTTTGAGGACAAATGCAGAATCACCTGTAACACTGCAGATAAAGGCTGCCAGGGCAAAAAAAAGAGAGGTGGAGAATAAGCACTATGAAAATAAATGGAGGATTAAAACTGTTTCACAGCAGAAGAGAGTCCTGAAATAAAGGACATGATATAGATGCATAAGATAATGAGAGGGAATGTAACGACTGAGCTTAAGTAGGAAAGACAAGGGGAGGCAGAAGGTGGCAGCATTTTCAGACTGAAGGCAGGAAATTTGGTTTACATATTAGAAAGTACTTTTTATTTGACGCCAAAATAGAAAGCTGGGATAGGCCACTGGACAGAAATGTAAACTATTAAGATTACAGATTTCTTCAAGATTGCCTTGAGGTGGGCTATAAGGAAAGGGGTGAGTAGGGACATTGCATAGTGCTAGCAGCAGAAACAAGGGCAGACCATATGAACAATCTTTTCATATCTGAAGTTATGCACTGCAGTATAAATTTCTGGTTAAAGCTTGCACTTTCTGTAGAATGGAGACATGAAGTAGAAGTGGTTTGCAAATGTATGTACATTTGCCCAAGTTGCAATTCCACTGTTCTGAAATGAAACGGTTCTAAAATAAGCAGCAGATATGACAACAGCCCTTGTGATATAGGACCATTAAGCCTTACTCTGTTACCATACCAAAATGTGATTTAAATGGCAGTCACTTTAGGCAACGTGTTTTGTAACATTTAGTCCTTGCTCTTATTTCATAAAAGAAACAAAATTTTATCATTTCCTCTCATGTCTTTTGTCCTTCGCAAGCAGTATACTAGTTTTCTGCATACCTATGCCCCTAGTAGACAGTAGCAGGCTGTGAATGCTTGATGTGTACAAGCCTATATTGTAACGATGAAGTTCCTTGTGGTATTGACACACGTGTCAGCAATGTTATGGTAAATTTGGGGTAAGCTTGGCTAGGCTTAAAATGTTTTTGGGCCAATAGCCTAGTAACCATCTATGACCCTATACTTTTCAATTATCCACAATTTTGCAGCAAGTCCAGATTTTTAACCTCATATTTTTGGTCTGTTCCTCATAAATCTGTATGGAACAGACACCTTTCGTTAATATTAAACTGCGGGGGGAAAAAGAATGGGAGCTGTAGGGACCAGGAAAAAAAAGAGTTAAAGTCAATTAGACTGGCTTTAAAAACACAGAAGAGATAAAATATTTTCAGAAATGGTTTGTGTGTTTTGATTGACGCTCGCATGATGAAAAACTGTGTAGGATTTCTTTCACCTCAAGACTTGCAGCTCACTTGCTATCTTAGAAATCCTTCTGCCTGAAGTTATTGACATAAGAAAGAGGACTTCATGGGCAAAGTATTTAAATTTACTGAATCATCTGGTTCAAAGGTGATCCAAATAAAGTTTCTCTAATATAAAGTCCAAATCCAGCCTAGTGAATGGGTGCACTATTAAGGTCTAAGATAAAATACTCTTCTGAGGGATTATTTAACAACAGTGTTCAGATGAGATAAGAAGAAAGCCTGACACAATCTGGTACAGCATACAAATAGAACATAAACCTTTTTCTACAAGTGGTATAAGCAGTCGAGCACGTTAGGTAATGGACAAGATTTTGGACCATTTACTTGCTTCTGAGACCAGGAGGAGAATATTTTTCACCCGGCAAGGTGTGATTCCCTAGCAAAAATTCTCCTAAATTCATTTAACATGTGAGTAACTTTTGCTGACAGTGTTACACTCTTATGAAATTAATTCCAAAACCCACATACTTAAAGGTTGAGGAACTTGAGAGTAGGATTTATGACAGTCTCTTGTTACTGATACAATAGTATTCTCTGGAAGGCAGTTACAGAAATGGATGTCAATATAACTGTAAATGTAAGATGACCTACAACTATCTAAGTCAGTTGGGTGTTACCAAGCATAGCTTTGTTCTGTTTTTGTATTGAGTAGCATATTTCACAGAAGTGGTAGAAAGCATAAATACATATTTAACATGTAAGATGTATAGCTCCTGTGTTTGAGGATGCTGCCATAAAGAGCAAATGCCCGGGAATGAGTATTGTCTTTTGTTGCAAACAATTGTGTTATTTCGGTCCTCAACTAAGCAGTTATTGCTAGAAAGGCTTTCCCTCCCTGTTTACTTTACATTTGCCAGCTCTGTGCCAGAGAAACGTCTGCATGGGCAGTCTGTCAGAAAATTCAGTTATCTCAAGAACTTTGCTTTTCTTAGGCCTACTGTGTGATCAATGACCCATTCTCCACTGTTCATTATCTCCTTGCACTTTTGACGTAAACATGTGTCTCCTTACTTGTTCAAGTACTACATCAGTGGCAGTCTTGATCAGCTGGTCCCCCTAACAATCTGTGATTACCCTGTAACCCAACTGAAACAAGCAGGTGAGTGGTACACACTAGATGTAGCTCATCAAGTATTAAAGCACTTGCCAGAAGTAAATGGAGTTGATTATCATTAAAAAACAGAATGACAGTTTAGGGCTTCCTCATATAAAGATTGATGAAAAGTTTCCTAAGTAGTCTGCCTGGAGGGAGAAGGCCATATGTTCATTTGCTAATATACCTCTACAAAATTCTGTGACATTAAAATAATTTAAAATGTTGAGGGATGTTTCTAGACTTCCTAGAAAGAAAATGTAGAGATATTAACATGAGACATGCTGCCATGGTCTGGGAGGACACAGTTTTTTTAATATTTAGTACCAGAGTCACTGTAGGTATCTCTTGAAGGAGTGAGGAGAAGCAGGATATGGACTTCCCCCAAATTTTGAAAGCCAAAAATATATGTAGGCTGTGGTTCAAGAGTCTCATTAAACAAAGGTCCAAGTCTAACATCTGGGAATGAGGTGCTGGATTCTCAGAAAAGCACAGGAACTTTTTTACAAAATGCAAGGGCTATCATGATACTTGCATCAATTCCAGGATGCCATATTTGGCAGCATAGTATTGCATCCATCGACACCTGCTGAATTACTTTAGCATAAGTCAGGGCAATGTTCTTCTGTATGGCATATTCTGCTGTCAAAGCAGAAACTGTATGTTTGTACCACATTTCATGCCATATGGGAAGAGCTTGCTAGAGAATAGGCATTCCCAGAACCTGGAAACAACCATGTAATTTGGATTCTAAGCATCTCACTCTGAACATGTACTTAAGCAAGCCTTTTTAACTGTACTAATACAGGTGATAGCCACAAAGTGCATACCACAAACCACAATATCCTGCCTGTCAAGTATGACTTGGCATTATATATATAAATTGCTGCTAGCACCACATTAGTCTTACAGGAAAGTGTCTCTAAATTTTGGAAAACGTTAAATGGTCTCTATCTTCTTCGTCCCCCCAAGGGGTGGAAGATATGGGCATAGGTCAGCAGATGCATAAAGGCCAGGGGAGACTGTAATGTAAGACTGGGAATAGGAAGCAGATGTGGGAAAGATGTCACTGGGGCAGGATGCTTGGGGTGGGATTGATGGAAGGACACATTGTGTCAGCAATCATGTCCTCCTGTGGGATGGGTAGTAAGCCACTAAGTGCCTGTCTTCTAGCATTACTTTACTGTTGCATGGGGCAGGCCTCAAAGACTTCCATAACATGGAGAATGTTCTATTTTGTGACTTCAGCTTAGAATTTGCAGGGCATATAACCTCCTTAGAGAGGGATGGTGTGCTACTATGTGACATGCATCCAGATGATGTTCTCTGATGAGGGGGACCACTCATCATAGAGATAGGTAGTTGCAATCACCCACAGCAAGACTGCACCAGGGCTTCTAACAGCAAATTGAGACATGGCTGTTGAGCATGCCCCTTCAATGTTCCAAGTACATGACCATGCCATGTCCATATTCTTCCCTGGTAGGGCCACCTTTATCATTTTGGGCAGACACAATGGCACTGGCTGATGCTCATTGTGTCATTGTGCACCACTGTAGACCTCACCAAAAACATCACTTCAAGTTTTCTGGTTTCCTTGTTCTCAAGGTTAGTGAATAGCATTATCATAAAGGCTGTGCAACACAGCTACCATGTCTATTAAGGACTGTGTGGCAGCAGCCTGTCCCAGAATCACACTCTTGCACATTTGGTGATCAGTACCTATTGCCACATGCATCTCAAGTGGCAACTACGATGGTTAATAGCACTGAATACCCCAGTGTTGTTTGTTGGTTTATGGTGGGTATACCCACAGAGGAAATGGTGAGCACTTCCAAAGTTAGAGTTTTGGCCACAGCTGCATCAATTTTGGGGCTGTCAGCTACAGGAGATTCCTAAAAAACAGAGGATAGTGTATATTCTGTATATCCACAGGAGGCCCATTGTCTTCAGCTTTGTATACACCTTCTGTTGAGGGTTAATTCCCATCCACAAATTGGAGAATGGGACAGGCAGTATTGTTATTGTGTCCCCTGACACTTTGCAGGTTTCTGCACGTCAGTAGCTTGTCCAACCTCAGCTATTTCCACATGTTGCCCATCACTTCTTCTACTTCAGTGTGCATAGCATACCAAACACAATAGTGAACTTCTTATAATATACTACACAAGTGCCCTTGTGACATGCAGGACAGAGTTCTATATGCAACCAATTCCTTCTTATGTGACCTTACCTTCTTTGGTGGTCACAACCTGTTGTACTCCTGATGTGCATATGAAAAGAAATATGCATCATGCCTGCTTGGTGACGTTGTCAGAGTACACATCCTACTTTAACAATTGTATGTGAAACCATCGCTATATGGTACTAACTTTGTGTACCACTCACTGAGACATGGGTTAAATGGGTCAGGCCAACATCAATATCCACTCCATTGGCAGGGATAAATCCTGTTTTATCCCCTTCAACCCAGTGAAACAGGAACCATTGTACATTTATCATTTGGCAGCCCACTCAATGTGGTAGATCTTCTTACAGTCGTCTGTGCCTTCTGCCTGGAGTGGTGGAGCACATCATTCAAGGGACCGTGAACCTGGCTCATTGTATATTAGTGCTCTCTGACCCTATGTATGTCCTGTAAAACTGAAAAATGACTCCGTTTATGTGCTGCAAAACGGAGTACAACACCTGGTTTCAGAATTGCTGGTTTGCAGTCCTCTTATCTGTTATCCACAGGTCATATACCCTGAGTTGCCTGTACTAGAATGTTGTTTACAATATTGCTAAAATTATTTGTATGTCTGCCTTGTCCTCTGGATATGCTGAATCCTGTTTGGAATGATAAAAAATGAAAGAAAATATATTTTCTAAGAATATTTGTACAAGTACTGAGATGGTAAGTTTTCCATGTGTAAACCCCTCCCCTGAAAAGTATATTCACAGTATGCAGACCTTATATAATGTGATGCAGTACCATCTAGTACTTCTCTGCAGTGGGTATGGAGAATAGTCTTCTGATACTGCAAGGGTAAATAGACCGCTAGACAGCATATTCATAGTATGCAGGCACATTGTGCTGTGTTACCGTGAAAGTCTTCCCCATAGTGGCATCTATCAGATAGTCTGCTGATATGGCATATGTAACCCCTAAACAGCATATTCATATTATGCTCTCTTGCCACATTTTGTTGTTGTAACATGCAGCACTTCCCCACAATAAGCTGTCTGTAAAACAGTCATTTTTTAAGCTTATTGTCTTTTTTAACCCTTTTTACCCCTGCCCCTGTTGTTATGACCATCAGGCTTCCCCTTCACTCAGTCTGTTAACCCATTCATTCCTCCATTCCTCTGGGAGATGAGAGATGTTCAGCTTCTTCCTTCATCCCACTGGGCAAAAGACAACCTTGGCATAATTAAGTCTTTTATAAATATTTCAATTTGTGCTTTCTCAGTTTCCGCATTCCTCTACTTTCTACAAATTTTCATAACATTTCTGAAATACCTCTAATACTTCTATAGGATCTCTGGTTATTTTTCTTGTCATATGTTCCCCAAGTTTGGCAATAACATTTGCACTTTCTGTTGCCTAAGTTATTTATTATGGTAAAAGTTTTTATGCTGTGGAGTTCTTACCAAAAATATTTGCCTAACAACAATCTTTCTAAACTCATGCATATTATTCAAATACTCCCTTATTTTCTCCTTAGCATTCTGCATTTGCAACTCTTCTTCTTTTCTGAGATTGCCTAACTGTTTGTCAGCCCCTCTAAATAATTTCTATCACTTCTTAACCATGTCTCTTTCTCCTTTATTTCTACCCTATTTTAAATTCCATTTTCACTTTATCCCACTCAGTAGCTATCCCCTCTGAGGAAATGTCAATCTTTCCCAATAATTACCAGATAGTTTCCACTGCCCATTCCTTAAATTCCCCCCTCTTTTTAACAGGTAGGTGTCAAAGTGCCAGTGTCTCATTTTTACTTCATTACCCTGCATTCTTATCTTAGTTTTTATTGGAGCGTGATCTGAAATACTTATTAGATGTGTGTCAAAGTTTTCATTTAAATGCATATGTTCCTATGAAATATAATTACTATTGAGTCTAGCTCAGTAATTGTGCCTTGGGGAATAATATGTAAATTCTGTCTAAGTTCCTACTATTGAATTCATGTCTTCCATGCCAAATATTTTCATAAATGTCTTCAGAAGTCTATCCTTTCCTATTTTGTCATATTTTCCCTTCTAGGTCCCTCAGATGCATCCTTAGTATTGCAAATCAAGTTCCAGTACCCACCTATAAGTAATATTCCTTGCTGAAAGCTGATTATTTATTCCAAAATTTTCTTAAGCTCCGTTATAGCATTTTTTGATGGAATATAAACTCATTCCAGTGAAGTTATCCTCTCTTGCCAATCGTCCTTTACTACCATAAATCTTTTATTATAGTCATTGTTTCCTCTTCTGTCACTATTGGAGTCCTTCTATGAATCAGTATTATTACTCCTTTTCCTTTGTCCCTGATGTTCTGCTGAATATCCATCTTGTAATCCTTTCTTTGTCATATTCACATGCTCATTTATTTTGAAATGTGTCTCCTGCAGCATTGCTAATTGCAATCTGCATTTCTTAATATAATTCAACACTCTTTCCTTTTTGTCTGTATCTCTAAGGCCATTTATATTCCAAGATAATAATATGGATAGAGTAGCCTTTATGATAAAAAGCTATACAGCCTATTATACAAGACATTTTTTTGAATGTGTATTTCAGAGTTTTTGTCATACATGTCATAGGCTAATGTTCTCATCTTCAGCTGAATCATCACATTTTCAAGACTTTTTTTTCTTTAATGAAAACCCTCAAACAAAAACCTAAACATATTTTCAGAACACTCCATCCCCTGTTAACTTAGAAAAATCATACCAAACTATGCACATTTTCAACAAATGAAGTTTAGACCTCCAGATAGGACCAATTGCCTCAAATCAACCGCTACGCCCACAGGCATTACCTAATCCAAAATTAAGGTTATCCATGGTAAAGCACATGTTACAGCCTGTGGACCCACTTACACTGATTGCTGTGTGCAGCCCTAAGAAAAAGTTCACTGATTACATTTAAATAAAACTGTATTGTACAGTGGTCTATCAAATGCAATAAATTATTAAGGCTGCCAGGGAGAATACTATCTCCTATTCACCTCCTATGATTTCAAACTTAATTTTTACTGCTCACCACTGTACCTTTATATTTTGCATTTCCCTCTAGAGAGTGTTGAGAGTGTTCAGAACTCTCAATATTAGTTGTTTGCTTCTACAAGCAGTGTCTTCATGTAAAAATAGTCAGCAATGAGAAAAAAAAACAGCTAACAGCTTTGTAGATGTATGAAAGAATCTGTAAATTTCACTCAAAATGAAATGTTCAGAATTCCCCTGGCCAGCTGCGTTTAGTTGCAGACTTCTTGCCACCCAGGTAGAGCATTGGCTAATGGAAAAAAAAGCAAATATCTTTGTGGATGCATGAAACTTCACATTTTTGTGGTTTTATCCTTTTGTCTTATTTTTTCACCCTATTTGCTTTCCAAAAAAGTGTTTATAGCTTAAGCAAAGGACATTGACCTTGACCGCCACCCTTGTAAAAACAAGGGAAATTGTTATCTTAATTCTGCACATAATATAATCAGTACACTTTTACACACCATGGCATGCCCTAGCAGCAAATATTACACAATTTATTAACTTAAACTTACTTTTGTCCAGCCTTTCTTGTCTTGTTACAGAGTAAAGCCTATATTTCTTCCAACTAAAAAGTACTTGTTTAATATCTTTAACGCACAAAACAGTCACTGAAAATACCCCCCCCCCCCACACACACACACAAACACATTTAAAATATCCCGGACTGAACACTATACAAAACTGCTGACAACTAAGAAAATGCACTTGTATATGTTAAAGATATTAAAGTAAGCAACAGTCACTGTAAAAACCACCACCATTTAAAATACCCATGACTGCACACTATACAAAACTGCTTTACAGTGTAATATGCAGTTTATATCATGAAATGTTTCATACAGATACTAAGAAAAAGAAAAATTATTTTACTTAGTTACTTCTCTTTTTTTCCTTTGATGTCTTCTTAAACATTAATGACATAAAGTGGGATAAATTGTATACAGTCCACCTACAAGTTTAACAAAGTCAACAAAATTCCAGTCTTTTTCAGCTACCTTTTTTAGCAAAGTCATATTTCATAAATGCAATTGATGTTTTATAGTCTCACATCATTCACTAATTTCAGTGTTGCTGGTCTTTTACCAGATTATCTCCATCTCCCAACACCAGACACTGGTTAAAGTCCAAGGTACTCCTGATTCTTCTAGTGAATTCCTACTTTTTTCTGTCTCTCAAGAGTTTTCCTTCAGAATATTGGGAAAGGTTTCACTAGCAAAGTCTCTCTCTCTCTCTATGAGCTGTACTGTCAGAGAATGAGAAGTAGAGTCCTCTTCTATTTGCTTACTCACTTTTTGTTGGATAAACCTTTTTATTTCTACCTTAGCCTGTTCTGCATCCAAAATGTCTTTGATGTTTTTGATCCTCCAGGGAAAAAATATTATAAAGACATCTAGATACAGCAACTTGAATCTCTCACCTACCTCTCAACATTCTCTAATTGCTGGGATAAATGTGCTTTCTCTTCTGCCAGACGTACAGTGAATAGTCATTTTTCACAACACTGTACTTTCTCCAATTTTTAATATTTTTCCCTTCTACTCAGTTTTGTCAGGAGCAACTCTTTCTGCTGGTATGATTGCATCTTTACTAATACAGCTCTTGGCTACTTTTTCATGGCCAGGTTTGGAGCATACACTCGGTGTGCTCTTTTAATCAGTAAATCCTACTGTGGAACATCAGTCCAGTTGCTTATTTGTGCTTTCATAAAATCGATGCAACCTCTTCTGTCCAGTTTCTCTGTTACAGTAGAAAATCTCAGGTTTTCGCATTCTTTCTTCTAATTCTGCAATTTTTGAAATAGCTCTTTATGAGAAGCCTCATATTCAGCCAGCTTTTCTTCATTTCAACCTGTGATTTTTGCAGTTTTATCAGTTTATCTCAATATCCAGTTAAAGCTTATTCTTTTTTCCCAGCCTTTTGTTATTTGAGGTGATATATTCATTCAATGTTTCATTTATTTTAATCACCACTGAGAACATTTGACATTTGTTCCCAATAAATTACTGAAAGACATCTCCTGTACCAAAGTAGAAGCCTGAATTGCTTTTTACTGAAGAGCTGCAGGATTCTTCCCAGTCAATGTTTTCTCTTCACCTTTTCTGGTTCTCCAAATTTCTTCTTTGCTGTTATTCAGGCAGTGTACTTACTTCTCAGTAGCTGAGGTTTACCCAAGCTGACAATTTCACTGGCCCTTTTTTCTCAGTTTCTGTTTTCACACGGGGGTGGGGGGGTGGGGGGGGCTGAAATTAAGCTGTCGATCAGTGTGCAGCCATCCTGGAAGTATTTGGCCGATTGTCATTAAACATAAAACCTTGCATGATACACTAAGATAAACAGAGGTTATCTTCAATCATGACTCTGTTATCACTTGAAAATTTGGTGGAACTGAAGTGTGACTCATTTGTTATTAATGACGTTAATGTTTAGGAGTGTGGTTTTTAGTATCAGTCTGAGATGAATATAATATATTGCCTAGTTACATACAGCTGAATATTTGTGATGTTCACCTGTCTAATACCAAAAGATATGGGCCATAGTTAAGCTTGACATCACTTGATTCAGAAATTTTAATTTAGAATGAAATAACATAGGGTTCAGAAACTTTGATTTATAAAGAAATAACATAGGGATAATTTTTTTATATTTTTTATAACTTTACTTGTGTGTTCAAACTGATGGAGTAGTACAACTCTTGTAAATAACTACGATAGCTTACAGAAATTGAGATAAACAACCTTTATAAAAAGACGCTGTCCAGTTCAATTCTCAGCTAGAGTGTCTTCTGCGTGGAGACATGCGTGAATGGGCGTACCTTCGTTGAAGGTTGCGCGTCAGGGCTGGTAACTCGGCACGTAAAAATCAATTACCAATCATTAGCGGACCAGAGTTCCGCTGTGGCGACCCCTAACCAGGAAAAGCCGAAAGACACAAACAAACATTTATAAAAATAGTACACTTTGTTGTATGCAAATGAAAATAAGATATGTTCTTCCAAGCAAAACAAAATCATGTAGTTTAAATGCACAAGTACCTTTAATTCAGGCTTGCACTGCTAGGAAACAGACTGTGTTGATAATTAATTGGTTCTTTATTCCTCTCAGGAACAATTTCAAGCTTTTTATCCAAGGTCTGCCTTTACTGTGGCTGATTCTCACTCTCACTGCTGCCACTCTGAACACCCAGTCTCCTTTCACAAAGGGCAATACTGACTGACTGGTCTTCTCTCAGCCTTATTTTATACTAAATTCAATACGTCATTAATCAAACCCACTTTTACTGATAAAGCCAGGTATCTTTCTGTTTTTAAAATGACAGATGCAATTTAGCAAAAATGCTTACATCATTTAAGGAAGTTTACAGTGGATTGTTTAGAACACTGATATAAAAATTATTTACACCACTATTCAAACATTTGGGTCACTTGTATTTTTTCTGTTTAGTGAAAACCAGAACACTATGCAACAAATGACAGCCCTGGTTTGAGACCATCATTTCCAGCCCTATTGTAAGAATTGTGTCCCTGAGACAGGCCATCCACAGGGTGATGAATTGTTGACACTGGCCTATGTTGGATTTTGAACTTAAATGGTATAGTAAGTAATAAGTCTCACCTGCTGAGCTTTGTGCTTCTGTCCTGTGATTGGTATTACCATACTGGAAGGGGGGAGTGGCATGCGCCATTAATAAAGTGAATTATTTCACTAACAGAACTTTATAGAACCAAGTGCCCACTTGATAGCTAGGCATTCTTTTTGTAAGACAAAATAGTTAGCCTCTGCTTTGCTTAGCATTTGTCTGATGAAATAGATTGAATAATATTTTCTAATTAAAAGTTTGTGACAGCATTGCTTGTAACCCCTACCTCCAATGCTTCTTTTTAGACTATAAAAGGTTTTTTAAAGTTAGTTGATGGTAATACATGTTCTGCATAATGTTTCCTTAAGTTTCTAAAACAGTTTATGTCTCTGCTGACCACTTTATTTCGAGGGCCATCATGCCCTTGGTTAGGTCAGTAAGGGAGCATGCTATTGTTGCAGAATAGGGCAAAATTTTCTGTTAATTCCTTGCTTGACCCAAAAATGCCCTTGGTTAGGTCAGTAAGGGAACATGCTATTGTTGCAGAATAGGGCAAACATTTCTGTTAATTCCTTGCTTGCCCCAAAAATGCCCTCACCTGTTTATTAGTTTCTAGGATATGCCATTTTTTTGCAGCTTCTATTTTTTTCTTTTTGGGATTTAACCATTTCTTTTCCTATGACATGCCTGAGATATTTAGCCTGTTGTCCAGGGGCAGCTCATGCTATAGGACTGCGGGACTGCAGCCCTCCCATCTGTAAAATGGGTCCTCCCACCGTAGAACATATAAAAATAAAAAATAGCTCCCGGAGACTCCGCGCATGCATGCTTAGTTAAGCAGACCAGAACTCCAAGCACGCATGCTAAGGGATTCCTGAGCTCCAGACTGCTCAGTTAGGCAGTCCGGATAGGGAAGGCAGGAAACTGCCCTTCCAACCCAGAGATGTGTGCGGTGAACACACAAACCGGAAGGTCACCTGCAGGCTGGACCAATAGCAGGAGGCTCCAGCCTCCTCATGGGCACAGGATCACAGAGACCACTGGAAACAGGCGATCGCTGCGGAGGAGTGTGTTGCAGGCCGTTCTGGAGACAGGTAGGTGGTGATCACTGGTGTGTGTGTAGAGACAGGTAGGTGGTGATCACTGGTGTGTGTGTGTAAAATGCCCCAGTTGCTTGGTAGAGAATAAGGCTTGAACCCTGTACCTTGGGCCCAAGTGACAAGAGCCTGAATTCCCTACCCACCACCATTTCTAAAACATTTGCAGATTTTTGCCTCATATCTGTTCTGTTCCTCATAAAATCTGTGTTTTTTCTGTATTTTTGTTACTTAAAATAGACAGTAGTGCAGTGGTGCAGTGGTAGCAGTGTTACCTGACAGCTATGGGTTTTCTGGTTTGATTCTTGGCTGGGGTGCCTTCTGTGTGGAGTCTGCATGTCCTCCCTGTGTTTGTGTGGGTTTGCTCTGGTGTCCACAGTGGATATTTGTCCCTATTTTTTGGACTGTATTCCCCCATTTTTGGCTTTGTCCAGGTTTTTTGTGCCAAGGTTGAGAGCTATGGTGATAACTGAACTCACTGAACATGTTTGGGGGCTGTATTCCCCCATTATTGGCTTTGTTCAGGTGTTTTGTGCTAAGATGTTGACAGCTATGGTGAGAACTGAATCCACTAAATGGTAGCCATTTAAGTTTCAGTCTTCCTTTCTTTTATAAAAATAGATGATTTGGCATAGTGGTATGTTGCGCTGGCTGTTTTGCACAGGGACCTGGATTCAATACTTGGCAGTGAAATGTATGGTGGTAACACAGCATTTTATTCTAGCAACTTTTCAACATTATACAAGCAATGTTTAAAATGTGTCCCTGGTTTTTGGGCTTTTGTCCCCCCCCCAAATAAATTTTGGCTTTGTCCATATTTCTTGTGCTGCAAAGTTCAGAGATACAGCTGAATGTCGAGTAGATTTTACAAGGAGCTGAGAGCTGCAGGGGAACAAAAGTTTAGTGCTGCTTATGGCGAGTCTGCTTACATTGTAAATAGCACAACAGGTAGTGTACTTGCTTTTGATGCAGAAGGCTGTGGGTTCTACTCCCACAGTAGGTAGATCCATTGCTGATACTGTACTCTGTTGTAAAGGGGATGGATACTACAGTCCTCTTTGGTGAAGATACCTAGTAACTATGAACCTGTTATCAGTTTGCCACCCATTCCCTATTGCGATATTATTAGCATTATAATTTTTTTAATGCAACATAAGCAATTTATTCTTCAAGGGCAACAGGCAATTTATTTATAGATGAAACAATGGCATATAAAGTTGTTTGCTAGCAGTAACCTCTTCATTAGTTAACAGATTTCTTTAATGTGGAATTATTTAGATGACTTTTACTTCATCAGAGATCATGCATATTTACTGATACTGGTGGACTGTTGAAGTTTGAGTAGACTTTTATGATGGAAATGTTCTGAATTGGGCAGTGTTGTCATTATTGGTGCATGCATTTTTTTCATTGTTTACTGGAAAAATGTTCAGAACAATAAATTTAAAATGCCATCTAACAACTGTACTGTATTGTACAAGGAATATAATTTAACAGGGAGGGGGGTTGGCATAATGGTTAAGGTGTTTACCTTACAGACACAAGGTGCAGGGTTTGATTCTCACTTGGGGTAATTGGCTAGGTTTAAAAATGGCCCACAAGGCCAATTAGCCTAGTATGAAACTATGAGCTATGAATACAGTCAGGAAGGTGTATCAAAGAGCATGTGTATGTTTCGTGTTCAAGGGGCCTATGATTTGACAACAGCCCAAAAATTAATCTTTATCTGCCACTGGCAAAATGTATTTTCTTTGAATGTGGGTTTCAATGCTGTTTCAATGAATGTGAGTTTCAAGGGCAGAGAATTTTTAATGCTAAGTCTATTTTCATTGTGAGACTGCATTGCTTTGTTTAGCAGATATCTGTTAGGGTTTATGCTGTAAAATATAAAATAAAACTTTCAAATGAAATCCATATCATCGCAGAAGTAAAGCAGTATGCACATTACAGCATTTATGGCAAGTGGGGTGAAATAACCAAGGAATGGGACATTGGAATGGCTGCAGGGGGGAAGCTCCATTCGACCATGCTTTTGTGGGGGGGGGGGCAGCAAACTCAGACAGCCCCGACTGAACTATACCTCTCAACTGTCCAGAATTTTGCAGAATGAATAGATTTTTGCTTATTTTTGGTTTGTTCCTCATAAAATTTGTGGTTTTCTGCCAAATCATTTAGGAATGAAGTCACTAAATAATGACAGACATTGAGTTTCAGACGTCATAACCTTCAGAAAAATGCATACTAAAGCATGACCTGTTATTCTATCAACTGTCTTAAGTTTATACAAGAGCAATTTTTAGTACTATTTGCATGTTCCCCCAATATATTTGGCCTTGTCCAGATTTCCTGCATTAAGAGGTTGAGAGGTACGTGCAAATAAATCGCTTTATAAAATTAGGAATGTCCAAACCTCTCAACTGTCCCCAATTTTGGCTCAAAATGTTGCTCTCCTCCTAATAATCCCTCCGCAAAATGGCAATTTTGGAAGAAAACGTGGAGGGTTTACAATTATAAATAACTGTAATGATCAGAGTTATATATTACTTTTATTTCAGAAATGCATGTAGATGATCTTATTTTGTCAGCTGCTCAAGTTAACAGTACTAATTTTAAAAAGGTGTCCCCTCTTTGACAGGTTCACAGCTGTATTGTGTGGCAATTTTATATTTTTGCATAACATTTTTGGTCTGTTTTTCATAAAATTGTGGTTTTCTGGCAAATTAGTAGCAAATCATTAAAGACTGAAGTTAGAAAATAATGGCAGACATTTGAGTTTTAGATTTCATACCTTCAAAAATTCATACTAATACAAGACCTACTACTATTCTATTATCTTTCTAAGTTTATAAGAGCAATATTTAAACATTGTGTTTATTTTTGGGCCTGTGTCCCACTTCTATGTATGGCTTTGTCCAGATTTCTTGCTCTGAGGTTGAGAGGTATGAGTGTCAGAGCCATCACCGTCAGCCAGAGACATTTCAAACTGTGACCTACTTATTGCACCCCACTCCCCATTGTAGTGGCTCTGGATGTGTCCAAGCAAGGCAAGGAGCAGTTATGCAGTGTAAGTGTACAGAGATTCCCCCATCCAAGGTAGACCACAAGTACAACCGTGGCTTTTCACCTGTCCTTGATTTTGCAGAATGTTCTGGTTTTCTGTCATATTTTTATACTGTTGATTTATGCTTCTTATTATTCAGAAAATGCATGCTGTTGCAGTGCCCTGTTGCTCTGTATTAAAGTAACAATGCTTTATTGACCATCAGGTAAGCTTGTCAGAGATTGTAAGATGCAAGTAAGTTTTAATAAGCATACTGTTAAAGAATTACCAACATTGAAAGCCTTTTCATTGTTGCCATGCAGAGAATATTTACATAACTATATAACGTATAAACCTTAGGTATTGAAATGCATATGACAGTATTTGAAATAAAGGACAGGATTACAGTATTTTCAGAAGCTCATTACATTTGTTGGAGACATGCAGTTATCTTTGCAGGCTTTACCCGTAAACTAAACAGAATGCCAATCTATCATGTGTGGTCCATAACTTGTGCAGTAATCCATTAAGCAATTTATCTTGAGCTTGTTTCTTGTTTGGTGCTAATTTTTTATTTTGATCATGTGTTCCCCATGAAACAAGTAGATAGTTGTTGTCAGGCAGCAGGTCTTTTTTGGATAAGAAACATTTTTACAAGTGGGGATATCACAGAGACTGCTACTTTCATTTCAGCATGTTACTTGGTAATTTTATAAAGCTGAATATAAATTATAATTAGAACTGCAGTGCAGGGAGAAGTAGTTTGAGCTGAGTGCTGCTTGTTTTATTTTATACTTGATTTTGACTGGTATTCCAGTAATGTATTTAAAAACAAATTTATTTTTTCATGCCTCACAACCTTTGTGTTTCCATCTAGATATTAAGTAAGTTGTCATGGAGCCAATGCATTGAAATATTTTTTTCTTCTACATTTTATTTTGCCTTGATTGGACTCTCATAATGATGGTTTGGCACCCAGGGCAGCGTATTTAATTAAAGTTCCAGTTGTGGTTTTAAGCATAGTTCCACCCCTTTCTAGTTGGTCACACCCCTTCCAATTGGCCCCACCCATTCAGCTGTCTCCTGCAGCCCCCCTTTAATTTGAAGTCACCAGCCGCCACTGCTGTTGCCATGCCTACTTTGCTGTTTTTTAACACCTTTATTAAATTATCACTTAAGACATAGGCAAACATACATTAATAGAAAAGAAAACCAAACCATATTAACATTTTTTTTCATTTGCATACATTATACATTACATATATGATTTATTTCTTTATAACAACTGTCATTTAGTTCAACATTACACAAGTTGCTGAATTCCTGCTTCACTTTAAACCTTACTCCTTGTACTGAACAGTATTGTGAATGCATTGTTTAAATAAAAACCATTAATTGTTATCTAATTTGCTCCTTCTGTTTTCTAATGATTCTACTTCCATTTCTTTTATCTCTTACAGTATATACTACTTCAGGTATAGTAGGTTTAGATATTGATTGCCATTTTCTAGTAATTGTCTTTTTTGGCAGCCGATAGAATTAAACTTAATAAGGCCTTACTCTGTCTAAGCAGCTCAGATTGCATGCTCCAGCTCAAAAGAATAATTTCCTTAGTTACAGCCATTTACTCTCCCAATATTTCTGAGAAGGTTCTGTAGGGAATTCTACCAACTCATTACACTCCCAAAAAACATGTTCCTAATTACCTCATGCTTACCCACAATATCTCCAACATTTTCTATCTGCCCAATGAAAAATTCTCTGAAGTCTGCTTGGGGTATAAAAATACCTCTTTGTGGACTTCCAAGCAAAAATCCTTAAACTTTCTGGACTTTTGTTGAATATTTGGGAGCCATCCATATGTCCTCTAGTTGTTCACTTATAAATTACTTTTCCAGTCTCTCTTATCGGTCTTTTCTAACTCCTTCTGATTGATACTGTGATGTCCCTGCTCTGCGCCAATAATCCTCAGTCCTCACCACTGGCACTGATGAGGGACGTTCATTTGGAACAAAAATAGATACACACAGTATTTCCAGATGCAGCTATCTGCACCAAGCACAATTTCCCTTAACAGGACACAGGAAGCACACTCAGTCCTGGGAATGGGTTTCCCTATGTCCCTGTAGGCCCCCAAATAAGACTCCCCACTGACAAACCTGTAGAGTTGAGTCCTTAGCCAATCATTCCAAGACATTTTCTCCACCACCCTCTCTGTGAAACCAGTGCTCTGTGTCCCTGCTCCAAGTAGATGATACACGCACACTCTTTGAGATTTGATTTTCACACACACACACACGCACACACACACACACACACACACACACACACACACACACACACACACACACACATATATATACACACACACACACACACACACACACACACACACACACACACACACACACACACACACACCTGGGAAAGGCTGCCATAGATCTACCAACTATGCCCCCTTTGCCCAGACTATTAGGTTGATACTGCCACCAGAACACTCCAAAGCCAACTACTCTAAGGCTGTTACAAGTGTACCCAATTATACTGAGTAAAATTAATACTATTACAGATGGTAATGTTTAACCAATACAGCAAGGCTTTCAGGAGTGGCCACAGTGTTGCCATATAGATAAAGGTACTTTCGAAGGTTAAAATATTCTCTAAAAGACTAGCCACAATGAAAGGTTTAAATATATTTAATAATAAATAATAAATGGACATGAAAATACTAAATATCTATGTACAATAAACACCAGAGTTTCAGTCACAGGAAATATTAAAAAGAGCACAGATGGATAGATTCACACAAATATAGAAAAACAGTACTTAACCAATCTCACTGTATTTTCCTGACTGATCTGAAGAATTACTGTCCCCTAGTTCACTTAGAGCAAGGCAAGATGAAGTGGGTGAGTGGTTTTCTTTCTTGTCAGGCTTCACAGATTGCCCTGAGACTTCTGTTTCATATAGTGTTAAAACATCATTTCAGTGCTGGATTACAGAATGATATCACATACAACTGATCATCTGACTTCTGCTTCCCACACTACCCCTTTTACTAGAAAGTGAGCCAAATTCTAGCACATATGTGTAGGCACATATGTGGGCATCTCTGATCAGTATTAGCAAGAAACTTTGATCCCTCATAAAATCATCAAAGGCCAGTTTCAAAAGAAAAATTGCCCTAAATACTAAAGATAATCACAAGGCCTTCTTTAGTTATGTCAGGAACATGGGCGGAAACTCCCAGATATGATCTGAATTGTTGCATAACGGTACAAAATATACTGAACCTACAGACATAGCCAACATCCTGGCAGACAGATTCAGCGCAAACTTCTCCCCCCTCCCCCCCCAAAGGAAGAAATGCCTATCCCAACTGAATGTAACCTCCCTGACATCACAGATGCACAGGTGAAAGCTGCCCTCTCCAAAGCAAAAAACACAGCATCTATGGGACCAGACAGTGTCCCAGGCTGTGCATTACACGAGCTCCAAGAAGAACTGAACCCTCACATTAAATCACTGTTCAAATTTAGCCTTACTACAGGATATGTACCCAAAGAATGGCATACAGCTACAGTGGTCCCACTCCACAAAGGTGGTGCCACAACGGACCCCGGAAACTATCGCCCCATAAGCCTGACTAGACTGGTCTGTAAAGCTATGGAGCGTATTATCATGGAACTCATAAACAAAGACATTGGGAGCCTCCAGACACTGGACCCTACACAATTCGGCTTTGTTAAGGGCAGATCTTGCCTCTTAAACCTAGTTGATTTCTTTGAAACAGTTACCAAAGCCATAGATGAGGGCAAGGTAGTCCACACAGCCTACCTGGACCTTGCATAAGCCTTTGACACAATACCCTACTCGGGCATCATAAATAAGCTTACCAGCTTAAATATCAACCCCTATATCACAAGATGGGTTGCAAACTGGCTCAGAGATTGAACCCACATGGTCAGAATTGCAGGTGCCATGTCCGAATCCAAACCAGTTAGAAGTGGCGTCCCACAGGGCTCAGTTCTGGAACCTCTCTTGTTCAGTATATACTTCTCTGAGTTTCAGGCTAACACGGGGGGATTATGGCTGACAAAGTTTGCAGATGACTGCAAACTGGGGGCCATAATCGAATCTCCAGCTGACACAAGCATCCTCCAAAAGGGTCTCACAGAGACGGATGCTTAATACCAGAGCCACGGCCTCAAGCTAAATGCTAAAAAGTGCATAGTCATCCCCTTTGGGAAAAACAAGGTGCCCACAAATTACCACATAGGTGGTAATCCATTAAGTACAGAAGAAGTAATTAGAGATTTGGGGACCAACGTAGATAGTAATCTCTCCTTTGATAATCACGTTGCCTAAGTGGTTAGAAAGACCTTCTATATAGCCTACCTTATCATGAAAGGGTTCGCATCTAGATCAAGAGAGGTCATTGTGCCCCTCTACTCGTCACTCATCAGGCCCATAATTGAATACAATGCCCCTTTTGGGATGTACCTTACCCAACACCTGCAGCAACTGGAGAGACCTCAAAAGTACCTCACCAAGAGGATCATGGGCTACAAACAGATGTCCTATGCAGCTCGACTAAAGAAACTCCAGCTCTACTCAATTGCTTACCGCCTACTCAGAGGCGATCTATGCCTGACGTACAAAGCCGTGTCAAACCCAGAATTAATGGACATGCTCCACCTCAAAAAATCCAAGTCCCTTAGAGCTACATGCTCCAGGGACCTAAACCTCAGCACAAAAATAAATAGGACATGCTGGAGGGACAGATTCATTTTCCAGAGGCTCCTCTCACTCTGGAATAGAATCCCAATTCATGTTAGACATAGCCCCTCGCTGACCCTCTTCAAGCGAAATCTGGACGTGTGGATGGGAAATCGCAAATTCACCCCTGGGATCTCTTCTGTGTCCCTGCTAGACAGAGGCACAGTAAACTAATCTTAAAAGGGTACCTTTTGTGACCTACTTTACAGAGGCACAGTAGGCTAATCTAATAGGGAGGCGGAAGCCAAATACACTCTGGCTAGGCTTATAAATGCCCTAGGGCAGATAGCCTAGTATCTACCTATGAACCTATGAACCATACACACACATAGAGCTTTGCTAAGATGTGTTATAGCATCTGGAAGCTATAAAACCATTTCAAAAACTTCCACCCTTCCAGGATAGCAATTAGTTCATCCCTAATGACAATACAGTAGGATTCCTAGTCCCGGTCTTCATATATATTTTGTCTCTGGCTGCAGTCAGAACTGTAAGATACAATCTTTATGGCCTAAACCAGGTAATTTAATTTCAGACTGTTTTTCAAAATTAGCTGGACTGAGATTAACCTCTTCTTTTCCAGTATCCTCTGTTACAATATATTCATTTCAACAGTTACAATACAGTCTGACATACAGGTGTATTATTTTCTGTCCAGCAGGACCTGCTGTTGGCACATTTGTTTAACACAAGCAACTTTACAAATACATTTTCAACACAAGCACCTGTACAAATCAGTTTGATATACAAATGACATATAATTCTTTACAAAACTCCATCTAGCTATGCTGGCATATGTTACACATCCACTGCCCTACTTCTACACATCCACTGCCCTACTTCTACTGGCAAAGCTGGCAATCACAGCTTTGTCCCATGCTGACAGACTAGTACCCAAGAAGACTGAGTGTTGTAATTAAATCAAAAGGTGCTTCAACAAAGTATTAGTTTAAGGGTGTGCACACTTATGCAACCAGTTTAATGTACGTTTTTTATTTTTTATATTTTTCCCCTAACAGATTTGTTTGTTATTCAATTGAATTGTACAGGTTATAGGTCACATTAAAGGTGGGAAAAGTTTTGAAATTATTTATTGTGGTCTCATTTTTTATATCAGAAAAAGCTGGTATTTTAACAGGGGTGTGTACACTTTTTATATCCACTGTATGTTCATTAAATTATTATTTTTGACATAAGCAATCATACATTTATATAAATTAAAATTAACCATACTGATTTATTTTAGTTGCAGACATAATACATCAGTTAAAATCTGTCCAGTCATTGTCAGTCACACATTACTCATTCAAATCCTGTCTTCTTATAAACCTCATTTCTCCTCCAAAACATTATTCTGCATAAATTGTTCCCATAATTCCCATTTTCTATGTAATTTGCTCCTACCTTTTTCTAAAGATCCCATTTCCAGTTGTTTTATCTCTCTTACTATATTCACTATGTCTAGTACAGTTTGTTTAGACTTTGATTTACATTTTCGAATTGCTTTTTTGGCAGCCACCATAATTAGACTCAGCAAGGCCTTGCTATGTCTAAGTAATACCAATTCTCTATCATAGCTCATCATTTCCTGGGGATTCAAGATGGTGGCTGACCTGTAAACACCATTTTCACACAGCTCCATAGTTTTAACCTAAGTTGATACAGTAATGTTCATGTCAGAAGTTATTTGACTATAAAATCCAAACTCTCAGTCTTTTATCTACCATAACATGTTTCCTTCAAGTAAAACCACTCTGAAGAAAGTTTTAAATATGGATTTCACTCTTGTTACTTAACTTTGTGTAGTAGCTTGGTCTCTGTCCAAAGGCCTACAGAAATGAAAAATAAAAACAAGCATAAAATACTGGTCATTTTAACTCCAATGCATAAAGCAGTTTGTGTTATTCGACAATAAAGAAGAAATTATTCCAAGTTAAGCTACTAAATGTTCTGTAACCTTTTTATCCATGTCAGAAAATGTTGTCGGAACAATAACAAATTGAGTTGCAGACCACTAAAGCCAAATTATCCAAGCATGTTAGAACCACTAAACAGCAAAAAGAGAGGAGATCTTTCACTAATTCAAACCAGATCAACTTTTAGCTCTTGAGGATCTAAAATAATCACTTCAATCTCTCCAAGTGGCAATTCAATAACTTGCAGAACAAGTAAAGTCTTTAAGTCTTACAATCAGCCAAATAGTCAGTAGATTAGATATAACACAGTCAAAAATAATGCAAAAAGGAAATTAAAACTGAAAGTCTTCAAATATATCTGCCAGTCTAATACTCAAGACATTTAGGATATCCAAAACAAATTACTGGACTTAGAAGCAATGAGCAGACAAAATAATATACTTGTCTGAGGTTTGTCTGAGAAATATGAACAAGTTAATCAGTTGGAAACAGTGCATCAAGTATTTGGAGCTTTTCTAAATAACCAAACAGTATCTAATCAAATCGTTATCGAAAGATCACATTGGGCAGTATGGACAGCTCCCATAATGGATAGACCATGACAAATATATGTGAAATTACTAAAGTACCAAGATATACATAAGATTTTAGCTGAAGCAAAATAATAATAATAATTTAATTTAGAACAACAATAAAATAACATTTGCGCAGGATTTACCTCTTCAAATCAGACAAGAATGTCAGAAAATGGCATCCTTCTGTTGATATCTAATTTCCAAGAAAATAAAGTTTCAAATGAAGTACCCATTGACATTGATGTTTCAACATAATGGTAACAAATACACTATTAACTCATCTAAAGAAGCTAAGCAGATATTCAATAACATCTTTAATTATTCCCCAACTTGAAAAAATTAAATGTGTGAGGTTTGGTAATCCACTTTATGCTCCAGCAGGTAAATGCCATTTTGTTTTAGTTCAGTAACTTTCTAACTGTTAGGCAGAAAATATCGGATGGGTTTAAGATGACCTTTAATTGATGTATATTCTGGTGATAGCTTAAGTTTGAATTTAAGAATCTTTGGATCATATCAGCTATGTGTTTTTACATTGTTGCAAGGTGACTTTATAATGTTTATAAGTCTGACATTAAAGGGCATATCATACAGCTGATAAAAAGAAAAAATGCTTAATTAGTATATAAAATTGAATCTGAATGGATATACACTGGTGCTTGTGTTTGTTTTATCATGGTCTGTGCACAGAAAATGCTTTTTTGATTGGAAAAGTGTTATTCCATTTCCATCTGTAGTGTAGTCTCTGAGGTCCCTCTGGCTGTCTATAGTTAAAGAAAGCTACAAATTACTGGCTAGGGTACAAGCTTTCCTTGTAGGCCATTATGAAGTAATTTTAGATATGACAAGCTCTCTGCTGACAAGAAAAATATTATATATTGGGAAAGTCAAAGGATTTAAAAAAAATCTATAAATAGCTGGAATAGGTTTGCAAAATATGATACACCTTCTTTGATGATTTTGGTTATTCTTCAGTTAATGTCCTTAGATTGGCAGATATGGTTCTAATGTTTGCTTGCTTGTTGAGCCAATACTTGCATCTCTGTTGGGTCTGATGCTCTATAGCCTCCAACAGAATGAAGTTTGAATGTTTTGATAAATTTTTGGAGGAACCTTAATTATTTTTCCTTCTTCTTGCAAGTGGATGTGTTCTGGAATATGTCTGGGTTCAAGGTTGCTGAGTCACACATGGCCTGTTTCTCTTATGTCTGAACAGAACAATCAATTTTTTCCCATCGTAGGAACTTTGGAATCAGTCGGTTTGAAGGTGTTTGATCTGTAGACTGGAAATTTGAATCAGTTCCATTCATTCCTTGTTAACTGTGCAGACTTGGTCTTATTGAGAATCAATGACTAACATAATGGGACTTAAAATACTTTTGTCAAAATCCTTGATGCTCTTCTTGTGGTTGTACAAGGTTATATTTTCCACTAACATTTGTATCAAAATTAATATTATTTTGCAATCTTTATCTGCAGAACGGTTATTTGATTGGGTTTTGTCTAGCCCTTACTGATCACCAAGATATGAAACTAGGATAAATATGCAAATACTGAGTAAGGGCATTATTGCATAAATCTGTGTAAAAAATTGTTATATTCTTGAAAAATTCTGATTATATACATATGCAGTTTGATATGCATCATGATTAGAAGTTAAAGAAGCATAAATCTGGTTATATAATGCTCTCACTCATTAAAAAGTTAATATCTACCATGATTCATGAGATGCTAAGTTTGGAGCCATTATGTACTTACAGAATTATTCTTAAGGCTCAGTGATAACCTTATGACTGTTCTTATTCTAATATCAAGACGTGTTATAGTTATCATAAGCTTGGCAAAATCTATAATTTGCTTATAACAGAATTACATATGTAATTATACTTTTTTCTATTGATATTGTAATATTATAGTTATTGCAAAAATGCCAGATTTATTAATACCATGTGTAGTTAGTAAGGTTAAATGGTAACTTCATAAGGGCAACTCCCTATTATATATTACAGTTTCAAGCCTTATGTAAAATTCTATTATGGTAGTTATGTGATGAGGCCATTAGTGTTTTAGGACAGTTTATTACTTACTCCCAAATGGAGAAATGTTTATTAATTCTTTTGTAATTTTTACATATTGTCGTAAGGAGTATATAACTAAATTTTGTTCCAAATTATTGTGCTTTCAGCACTCCTTACTTGAATTCTCTTCCTGGAGTTTGATTGTGTTGGTAAGGCATAGGTTTGTGACAAGAAGTGTCAAATGCCATTTGCCAATACTTTTTTTTTTGTTTTTATTTTCCTTCAAGATTTTTATGTTATATGTCAAGGTAATCTCAGTCATATTTCAGATTAGAATTTATGATTACTTCATATGTGGATAATAGAATCATGGGATGTGAAAGGTCTTCAATTAACTAAAAAGAGGAATTTATTATTGCACTTGTTCTATAAATCTAAAGCTGAAATTATACTTATACAAGAGACACACATGACATCAAGTCAATGGTCCCAAATCTCTAAGAAAAGAAGGATTAATACTATTATTGAATCAGGTTACAAAACAAATAGTTCTGGCATTGCTATTATAATTAAAAATATTTTAAAGATTCAATAACTCATTATAACTCTGACTTGGAGGGTGGATGGTGTTACTTAATCATTAAAAGCAAGTTTTTGGATAAACCAGTATTATTATCAAACATTTATGCTCCTTGTAATGGACAACAGTCTATACTATGCCTTTTTCCTAATCATTACTATGTTATTGGCAGAGATTGGAATGCAGTGGCAGATCCAAATGTAGACAGAACAAATAAGAATAAATTGTATAAAGATCAACCCGCCAAAGCCACTGCAGAGCTAAAATCAGATTTTAATCTTTTTGACCCTTTTAATTTTCAAAGGAATAATAGGATAACTCAAAATATACAGATTATTCTTCATGTCACAAATCTTGGTCTAGAATTGATTTCTTTTTGATAAGAGAATCCTTCTTATATGTTGATTATACTTTTCAAATTAAACTCAGATTCTTCTCAGACCATTCTAAAATTTATCTTGGTATTAATATGTCCAGCTTTTTTCAGAATAGAAACAGAGTTAATAATTGGTCATTAAATCCTGATTTACTCAAAAAAGATTATGTAAAAGTAGAAATTTCTTATCTATTAGAAAATTTCCTTCAAAATAAATCAGATTCATAAATTCCACTAGATATTCAATGGGCAGCTCTTAAGTCCCAAATTAGAGGCATATTTATAAGTAAAGCTACTTATTATAAAAAACAAACAAACAAAAAAAAAACATAATCTTAAAGAATCAAAATTAAAAGTGAAAATTAATAGACTACACCAAGATTTACAAACTAACTTTAAGGATGAAACTGTTAAACATATTGCTGACCTTCAAAAAAACTTTATAAGTCAAATATTAAACAACAATCATTTTATGAAAACATTAGCAAGATGTTCTGAATTGCCCAAAAAGCCTTCTAAATTCTTATCAAGAAAAATAAAAATATATATCTCTCTACCCCTGATAACTGAGATCATATATCAGAATAAATATTATAAAAATAGAGAAGAAATCATGGAAACTTTTGTGCAAATTTATTCTAATGTCTATGGGGAACATAAGCTATTTTCTTCTAACAAAGATCTAGAAAGTATCTTAAGTAATTCATATTTTCCTAAAATTAATAAGACCCAACGAGATAAAATAGTTGTACCCATTAACCAACAAGAAATCTTAGATATTACTAAAAACTTTAAATTGGGTAAAGCTCCATGGATAGATGTTTCAATAGCTGATTTTTATAAAACTTTTGCCCAGCTCGTTTCTAAAAAATTAATATTTGTTTTTAATTATATATATAGAAATGGTATATCCAACTTACATAGGAATACATCTAATTCAATTATCCTTAAACCAAATCAGGATCACAGAGATCCCACAAACTATAAACCAATATAAATTATAAATGCTGATATTAAGATTTTTGCTCAAATTCTAGCAAACAGGCTAAAACCTATATTGCCACAAATAATATATTCTTTTCAACCAAGCTTCACGCAAGCCAAACTTGAACTCATACATTAACATTAGATACACTAATTATTCTTGCTAAACATTGCAATTCATTGATGTTTTCAAAAGCAATTCAGATAAAATTTAGATTTTCTCTTTGCAGTTCTTCCATGATTTGATTTCCCTTCTCCTTTTATTGATCTTATAAAAATACTTTATTCAAATGGATATACCTCTCCATATATTAATAAGATTTTCTTGACTCCAATTAAGATAATAAAAGGTACAAGACAAGGTTGTCATCTTTCGCCATATCTTTTTAATATTTATATGGAACCTCTATTCTTAATGATAATTCAGAATATGTATCACTTAATTCCAAAGATTTGTAGAATTTCAGCACCTCTTACTGTTTTTGCAGATGACCTAAATTTATACTTTGCAATTTATCTAAACATTTTCATAGTATTGATATTTTTTCTAAATTCTCCAACAGTAAAATAAATTTACTGAAATCCTCCATTTTTCCTGTAAAGTCTAACTATAGTTTGCTTGATATTATTCCTGACTCTTCAATCAAAATATATACCTTACCCAAGTACTCGGGTATAATATTTCTCTCAACCCCACCTCACTTTTTAAAAATAACTTGACCAACATCTGGTCAGATGTTGAAAATGATATAAATTGGAATAAACTAAATTTATCTCTACTCTCTAAGGTAGCTATCATCAAGATTAATATATTGTCAAATGTTTATTCCAAGTTAACTCAATTAATCTAAGAGTTAATAATTTTTTTGGCAATATATGTTCCAAACTTGCTAAGTTTATATGGTTCCCAAAATCAGTTAGAATAGGCTATACATTTTAATCTATCCTAATAGCCTTGGTGGATTGAGTCTTTCAGATTTCAAACTATCTTTACGATGTAATAAATAATAGTAAAATATTTCAAACAGCAGAATCCTAAATCATCTTTATGGAGTCCTTCATGAGTTAAAATATGGAATAACTTTGTGTGTAATTCAGACTGCAACCGAAAAGCACTATCTTTTTATTAAAAAAGAGCACTCAAAAGTCCTAAAGTACAAAATTTTCTAATACATAAAATAAAAATTCTTCAAAATCTTTTAGAGTTAGTTAACTTAAATAATTAATTTATGCTATTACAACCAATTCACATAAATCCTACCCTAAAGATCAATAAAAGTTATAAATCTTTCTAATTTCCCACTCTTCAAATTAAAATTAATATTGGGTTTTTATTTAAACATACATCTTTCAATTAGTGATTTTAGACAATCCTTTAATTGTCCTCACCTTTGTACTATTATACACAGAAATATAAGTGAGCTAATATCACTGTATCTGATTGATCCAGATATAAATGAAACTAATATAACTTTATGTAACCAATAATGGAAGGCCTTCACTTTGAAAACATTTTTTTCAAATACATATAAACTATTTAATTCATTAAGATTTCATGAATCCATTATATTTGCAAATTACTGGACCAATATAAACCCGGAAATGTTATATAATCAACAACTCAAATCAATTAGTATAACTTCAAAACCTTTCCATATTAAATAAAACTCTTCTATATGTAGTTAATGATAAACAACAATGCATATATGACCAGTGCTATTCTTAAAAAAATTTACCCTAACCTGTCAGCAGATTGCTTTATTTGTAAATTTCATATTTTATTGAGTTGTAAACCATCATATAAACTCTGGTGCTCCCTAAAAGTCAAATCAGAAAAAACGGATTATGAAACAGCTACACTTTCCTGGGAATTTGCTCTATTACATATCCCTCCAAGGGACTTAGCTCAAAAAGATATTCAGATACTAATCACACGGTTCTTATTAGTTAAACTCTTCATTACTCAGAATTGGATGGATAGAGCTAAAATTAATTGGGATAGTTTGAAACAAATGGCTACTAAGTATATTCTAACCCATAAAATTTTCATCTCCAATCCTTCTAAACACACCTATTACATTAATTACTGGGAGAAATTAAAACACCAACAAGCAAATGCAAAACCTGGACAAGGAACCAGACCACAGCATGGAAAGAATACTTTAATAGACAACAATTAAGCACTTTTGTCAGGTTGTACTGGGAGAAATTGTTTAATTGCATTCTAACAATATAAATTACAAGTATAAATTTCTCAATGGTTGTCTGTTGTTTTTTTTCAAATGACTAAGATTTCTGGGGTTTTATTCCAGTGTTATTTAAGAAGTGGTTTTACATTCATATCATGTTTGAAAGTAAATAAGATATATAATTATTATATTTAACTATCATTATAATCCTCTTTTATTTTTTTCCTGTGGCAATTTAGATTGTGTTCTTATCTACTTGGCTTATGGTATGGTGTTGTATATAGTGTATATATTGTTAAATACTCTAGTTTGTCATTACAGTTTTATATATTTTATATAAATAAGTCATTGGCGACTCTGTATGTATTATTCATAATCTCCAGGTTAACCACTAAATTTCTAGACAATGTTTTGTTTCTGTCTGTTAAGAATTTTAATAGCATATAAAAGTATAAATAAAGATTTTTTGAAAAAAAAATTCCTTAGTTATACCAATTTGCTCACCCAGTATTTCTGACAGAGTAGTCTGCAGGTAATTGTTAAAGTCTGCTAAGTCATTGCACTCCCAAACATATGTTCTCAGTTACCTCTTTCTTCCCCATCACACCTCCAACATTTGGTATCTACCTAAGGAAAATTCTTTGGAGTCTACTTTGGATATAAAAGTATCTATGTAAACACTTCCAAGCAAAGATCTTAAATCTTCTAGACTTTGTTGCACATTTGGGAGCCATACATATATCCCTGCATTGTTTCTTTGTGAATTGCTTATCCAATCTCTCTTCTCAATCCTTCCTAATCTTCTCTGATTGACTCCTATAGTTATCATGCAGTATTGTAGATGTTCTACTAATTATCACCTTTGTAACAGCAGCTTCTATTCTAGATTCTACTAAAAACTGTACCAGTACTGGTCCTTTGCTTACGACCCCCCCTATTTCTCTCTGTATGCCTATACTCTGATATCAATCTTTGATAGGAAAGGCAATCTCTAGCTTGTGGTCCAAATAAATTATTGGCATCTTCCCACTCTATTACCTTTCCCTCTGTAATTATTTGCTCCCAATACCTAGGTTCCTTTTCCAGTTTTCTCCAGTAAATTCAAGCTCCCTCTTACCTACTGCCTGTATCCTAATTGCAGTCATCAGTATCAGCAGAATTTCCTTTCTCCATTCTTGTGTTGGCTTAGTTCTTAAAATACTTTCTGCTACTTTATGAATATAATATTCTGTATGGTTATTGTTATTCTCCTTAAGGATCGTCATCCAAAACATGAATCTCTCCTTGTTTCTTGAGCTTCCCCCTGTTTCACCATCATCTCTTTCTATGTTTGCTATATATAGCAGCCTTAACTGTGTAGCTTGAAATGCTTCTTCAAATCAGGTAATCTTGTTCTGTTGGAAGGATCAGCTTATACCACTTGACTCTTGCTTTCTTCCCCTCTTGGATAAAATTCTTCAACTCTTTATTAGTTGCTATCCACAACTTCTCCTCTGGTTGGTATAAATAAGCCTGACCTGTGTATAAGACTAAGGGGACTGAAAATGTTTTGACTACTTGTAACTTGCTATCTATAGCCATAAAACAGAGCTTCTACTTTCTCAGTTTTTGTATTATCTTTTTAGTCTATTCCCACATACCCTTAGCTGCCATAAGAGAATCATTTTTAATCCATCTACCTAAGTACTTAATTTTATCATGTCTTCATAAATATGGCTATTGCTGAACCAGTTTGTGTGTACATAGTTTACAGCCATTGCCTTTGTTTTATCTTTATTAATTTTGTACTCCAAAATACTTGAAATTGTCTCAAAATATTCCGCAACACTAAAATGTCCTTTTGTGGTTTTATCAGGTATAAAATACTATCACCTGCAAATAAAGCCAGGTTTTCTTGAGTACCAAACCAATCATATCCTTGAATTTCTGAGGCCCTTTATTTTCTTTGCCAGTGGTTGTAAATATAATGCAAATAACAAAGGGGAAATAGGACACCCCTGCTTGGTTTCTCTGCTCAAACAGAACTTATCAGAGATGAATCAACCCACTTTAATGTTTGCCTCCAATCCCTCATATATCATTCCAATCAACCTAGTAATTTTATCAGAGAATGCAAACGCTTCCATTACCCTACTCATAAAATCCCAGCTTACTCTGTTGAATGCTTTCTCTGCATGAATACCCACCAAGTAAGTAAATTGTGATGAATACATACTTGAGTATAAATATGTACAGTATTTAAACAGCACTATTCACCAGTGGACAATCTTAAAGACACTTAAAGCAGGACACATGTCATTTAAAGGTTGAGTCAAGCAAAGACAGATTAACACTTGTGAAGAAGTGTTGTGCAGGGTGAGGTTTGTCACCAACACTGGTAAAAGGCTGTGCCTTTCCCTCCATGGATCATAGGGAATTGTCAGTTTTTTGGGCCAAATAGCAAGGAACGTTTGAAGGATGAGTATGTAAAGGATGCTTAACATCCTCAGCAAAAGGTGTAGCCTGGAGACATGACTGCCGGTGCATTATAGTGCAAGGTCCTGTAGATCTTGCCACTCTGGCAGAGCAGTATGGTGTACAGTATGCTACTCATATCAATTTGCCAGTTGTGGAGGCATTAGAGTCTTGGGCTTTAATTCTTCATTTATTTGCCACTGTTAGCATATCCTTTATGGAATGCTGTATCTCCTCCAGAAGTGAATCATTTGCATAAAGTATTTAATGCCTTTACAGAAAACATGAAGGACACAGTTATGTCTTTCTCCTGTCTTTTCTGTTCTGTTCTGGAAAGTACATAGCTGGTGACTGAGATGCAGTGTTCTTTTTGAGGGCTGCTGCTGCTAGTACAGTGAAATAAGTCTTGGGAGTCTAAGCCCATGGCAAACACTCCTTAGGGGCTGTCTTATCCACCTTCCTGATAACAAGGACTATGGTAATGAACTCAGGCTGTCACTCCTAAAGAATAAGTTTCAGTTCTCCACATTATTTTTAACTGAGCCGGTTGATGAAAAGTCAGCTCTGTTCAGCCTTGCTATGATTGATTTTGCTTGTCTCCTCTATCCTACTATATCTTCATTCACACTCACGCCTACATCATTTTCTTTATACTTACAGGTTCATCCCACCTTATGCAGCATCACCCTCTCCATGTACCTTAGTTTCACTATCCTTTCACATCATATCCTTTACAACAGGAAGTCCATCCCATTATACTAATCCAATAAGTCTCATATCCCACCGCTACACCCCCTTTAGATTAGAAAGTTCTTGTCACTGCACTAATCCACTTACCTTCTACCTACCACTAAATCCCACTACTCATAGGAAAAATATTTCCACAGCTTCCTTGGTAACACAGATTGTTGGAAGAGCTATTAGTCCCAGTCTCCAGTACAGTCACACTTAGATGTCATATACAGCTAAATTGAAGCTACACGTTATGCAGTAAAAATCACCCATTCTCATATATTTTACATAAACCTCAGGTGCTGTATTCCCTAATTGTCCTTTAATCTAAATTAATATCTTGCTTTCTGTCTCTCTTTTTACAATATTGGCCCTCCACTGAACTAGTATTTTTATTATTGACCCGAGCCAACCATCTGCTTCGCATACAATTAAATGCATTATTGGCAAATATGACCATTTACATTTACACTTTTGTGGAGTATTTTGTAAATTCATACCCCTCTTGGCACCACTCACCTACTGATATACCATTATTATGGATAACAGTACCAGATTTTTCACAAGTACTTCCCTCTTACTGACCCCCTCCTCATATGCACGTTTCACTAAATTCATCTTATCCAAGTCACTGACTGTCATACTACCCATGCTGGCTGGAGAGGAGGCCACAGTTTAAGTATGGGTACACCAGCACAGCCCAACCATTCTGGCTATCTCATAATCATGGTTTAAGGATGACTCTTACTTACCACCTTACATTGATGACAACTGTCTAACTTTCCAAGACAGTTGCTCAGAAACAAAAAAGCAGGCATAGAGTTTTAACACTAGTCAGAAGAGACTTTAACATTAACCCAGTCTGTGTCATGAAAAATAAGTATACCAGTAACTCCAGCCACAACCGGACCCTAACTCGATTAACTATTTCAGCACAATATACATAACTACACTATATATTCTTGGATGTCAAAACATTTAGAAAATCTAGTAGAAAACATCACCTCAATAAAAAACATAATATGGTTGACAGTGGCCTTTCTCCCAGGTTGACAGTGGCCTTTCTTTTGACACTCACATTGCCAAAGTGGTTAGAAAGACCTTCTACATTGCCCACCTGATCATGAAGGGATTCACATCCAGATCTAGTGAGGTCATTGTTCCCCTGTACTCTTCACTTATCAGACCAATGATCGAGTACAATGCCCCATTCGGGATGTATCTCACCCGACATCTGCAGCAATTGGAGAGACCCCAAAAGTTCCTCACCAAAAGGATAAAGGGACTCCAAAATCTGTCATATGCTGCCAGATTGAAGAAACTCCAGCTCTATTCAGTCGCATAACGTCTGCTCAGAGGTGACATGTGCCTGACATACAAGGCCATGTCCAACCCGGAATTAATGGACATGCTCCACCTCAAAAAATCCAAATCCACCAAAACCACTAGAGCAAGCGACTTAAACCTTAGCATGGATATAAATAGGACGTGCTGGAGGGATAGATTTATCACTCAGAGACTCCCTATGCTGTGGAATAAAATCCCGGTCCATGTGAGACAGAGCACCTCGCTGGCTCTGTTCAAGAGAAATCTTGACCTGTGGATGGGAGATCATAGGTTTACCCCGGGAATCATCTCTGTGTCACTGCTGGGCAGAGGCACAACAAACTAATGGGCACAGTATTTTTTCATATAAGGGGTGGCGTAAGCCACAAAACTTTGGGCTAGGCTTATAAATGCCTTAGGGCAGATAGCCTAGTATAAACCTATGAACCTATGTGTATTATACATGATGACATTAATCTTGATATCAGGGTCCACTTATGTCCAAATTACATTCTGTTGTCTATGTATGAAATTTCACTGAACTAGTCATTTGAAGCACACAACTATATACCCCTACAGACAGACCTGCAGTGCTGAACATTGTTCTCACTAACATACCTCACTTGTGCTGTGACCTACAAGAACTACCAAACTCCCTTAGTGATCATAATCGTATCCTGTCCATATGGATACTAAAACTTGAATGGAGTCCACGTAACAAAATAGTCACCAGAAATATCCCTGAAAGGTCAGAAAAGGCCTTAAACTGAGAAAAGTTGATTGCCCCCAACCCACATGCCTCAAACTCCACTCATCATATTTTTTGATCACCTATGTGCCATTCAGAACAAGCTATACCCCCTCACTACCAGAAGCTAAAATCTAATAAAGTACCTTGTTTAACACCATAAATTTTCCAAACCATGAAGGAAAGAAATCAGGTGTGGTATAATATAAAGAATGAACCATCAAATACCACGAAACAGTCTATGTATAATTCTGTAGAAAAGCTAAATCGGAATACTGTAGAAACCAGCAGGCAGCAACACTAGGGAACCCTCAAACAACCCTGGGCCACTATAACTATTGCTAAGCACAAGATATTCAGTGTAAGAAGGACCTCACGGAAATTTTCTATAGAAACAAAGGCATCAGGCATAATATAATCAACTCTTGTACACCTCACTACAGCAAATTCACCAACATTGCTCCCCCCAACCCAAGTACCTGCCTGCATCTGTATTTAGAATACTAAAAGTTCTATTTTAGGGCAGTAACTAAAAAAACATGTCAAGGGACACCTAGTCAAACTACTATCCTGCACTAATAGTAGGTTCAACATAATTCACCCCTACCTACTGTACATGGAGATACACACATCTCTTTAAGCTGGCATTTTTTTATCATTGTCCCCAAAATAGGCAACCCCAACAAGCCAGAAGACTTTCTTCCCATTTCTCTCTTAAAACCACTTGGGAAAATCTTGGAAAGACTATATACAAGCACATTTTAGAACTCCTCAGTCAGTATGACATTCCCTGTTATAAAGAGTACAGATGTAAGCCCATATACAGCACCACTACTGCCATGTTTTCTCTTGCCAATGATATATTATTGCTGAAAAAGTAAACTTATAGGTGTCTTTAAATTATCTTAAAAGAGCATTTGAGTGCATTGAACACAATGTGTTGCTAGACAAAATTGAAAATATGTTGATTCTGTCAAAAAAGCAATTACTAGAAAATGGGAATCAAAATCTAAACCAACTATAGTTGAAGTACTGAATATTGTAAAGGAGACAGAAGAACCAAAAGTGGGATCATTACAAAAGGGAGTGAGCAAATTACATAGAAGTTAATGGAATTTGTGGTAACAATACTTGCAAAATAATGTTGAGAAGGAGGAGAAGTGAGATTTTAAGAGAAGTAGGAATTGAGCAATTTATGTAATGCTGGGCTGGATTCTGCGGTAGTGGTGCTGCGGTAGCGTTGTCGCCTCACAGCAAGACGTTGTCATGCTCGATTCTCAGCTAGAGCATCTTCTGTGTGGAGGCAAGCGTGAATGGGCGTGCCTTCGTTGAAGGTTGTGCGTCAGGGCTGGTAACTCGGCACGTAAAAATCCACTACCAAACATTAGTGGACCGGAGTTCCGCTGTGGCAAACCCTAACCGGGGTAAGCCGAAAGACACAACAACAACATGCAATGTTGGGCTGAATGATAAAAATATCACTATGGTTTGTCTTCTGTTAATGTAAGTGTACCTGCGCCATTGATTAAAATGTGATTTGGTAAGGAAGTGTTAAACAAAAGCTGTTGATGATCTTGTGAGGTGTGTGCATGGTTTTCAAATTACCTAGAAAACAGGGTATTCAGAATTAAGGGTAGTGAACTACCCTCTTTCTTTACACCACAACTAGAAGAATTTGTATTATGTCCTCACAATCACTCATGGAACATTCCACATTTGAACTGTATCCTGTATAGAGATAATATAATAATCACTAAATCTAGTAAATGCCATGAAGTTATCAGCAATGGTCTGCAAAATGGCTTCAAGTTAATTTTTTATGCTGTATAATTCTTTGGATGTTGTATAATATGATACGCCTCCTTGTTATCTGTAAAATAAAAATACCGTTAAAATACCTTATACAAATGGTTCACTTCTGGAGGAGATACAGTATTCCGTAAAAGATATGCTAACAGTGGAAAATAAATTAAGAATTAAAGCCCAAGACATCCAAAAAAAAAAACCTCCAAACTTCTGGAGACTTGCCTGTTCTACACCCTTGGATATGTTTGACTCTGAAGGGTAGTTACTCCTTCTGGTTTGACAACAAAAATAACTTGCTGTTCTTCTTGATAAAACACTTTCCTCTTCACACATTAAAATGTAGATAATAAGTCAGCTCAAGTTATCTTATAAGATTCTCTAACTCCTTACAAAAAACTGAGGCAAGTAGTAGCTACTGGAGCTCTTTTATCCGGTCGGAATACTCCCTTCCTCGTACCTCCCTCAATTCCATACAGAACCTAAGACAGAGAACAAAATACATAGGTTCAACCCACAACATGAGCACCACTGTCTGATAATCTGTAAATCAAAATGGCTGCTAGTACATAGTAAAGTTGCCTTCCTGTTAAACACACTTACATGCAAACTACTGTTTGAGAATGTATGTGATCTGCTCAACAATGTCAACTATTACACCTCCAGGACTCTTATGATTGCATTCTAGTTTATAAATTGTTTCTGCTTCTAACTATATAATTTCAAAATGCCCCTAATCTACGTGTGTAAGAATTTTATACCTCATTTGCTGTGTATGGATCTACTTCATAACACTGAAATTTCATAACGCTGAATTTCATAACTTTGAGACCAAAACATCTAAATCCCAAAACACTGAAAACCCAAAACATTGAAAATTCAGAACATTGAAACTGCTTCATAACATTGACAACTACAATGCATTTGTAAATAACATATTTCCACTTATAACAACACCTAACAAACACATTTACTACTACGTTTTTGCCCCCCCCCCCCCCGTAAATTAAATATACCAACTCCAAGATCGCACTGCAGTGGAAAAAAGTTAATTTCCTAATCTCATATGTGAGGCTAGGTAATTAACTTTTTTCCACTGTAGTGCAATGTTGGAGTTGGTATATTTAATTTACTGGGGTGTGGGGGGCAGAGCCGCCCACATGGAGTTCCAGGGGGGCTTGCTCCCCTGCAGAAACATAGTAGAAAGTGTACGATAAACTCCACATTTAATAGCAACACGAAATACAAGAACACTGAGCGCTTTCACCCATCTATCTGGTGGGTTTCTTCAGAGTAAAGATTACATACAGCAGCTGCCTTAAATACAAATTTAGAACAATAATTAAGCCTTTAATTTGTTCTTAATTGAATGTACTTAAAAGGGTAAAACTCATTTTAATCATGCCAAACTAGTCAGAGGTTTGAAACTCGAATTACAAAAAACAACAAATAAACAACAAATATTTACAGATTCCTAACTAAATAAAAAACACACTGTGAGGTAAGACAAGAAAAACAGCCTTAATAATAATATAAGCAATATAAACAATGTAATTATGTTCTATACCTTAATTTATATATGTTAAAATCAATATATATCCATAAATAAATAAATAATTATGATCAAAATATATATGTATCTACAATCTAAGCTAAAAACCCCTTCCACAAAAACATTAATAATACATGATAAAAAATAGATACATATATATAATACATAATTGAATCAATAATAATTTATTCATAATTATATACATGTTTAAAAAATATTGTAAATATTAAATAAGCTAAAACCATGTTAGGTTGTTCTAACCTTAAAAAATGAGATACATAAAAGATCAAATGTTATATGATTTCATCCTCAAAAAACTACTAATAGATATATGGTCATTTATACCAGGCCTAATATTAGCATTAAGCCGTATTTGCCATAAACTTTCTTTCATTTCAAGTAAATTGTTTACATCACCTTCTTTAATACATGATTCTGGGACCCTATCTATTACGAAAAATATAAACCTTGTAAATTCTGTACATTCCAGACTGTGAGTGTATAATGAATTAGTTGTTTTCCTGTTCTTAATATCTCGATTATGTTCCATGATTCTCTCCCTAAGCTTTCTCTTGGTCTTACCAATGTAGAATGCACTACAAGACAAACATGTGGCTAAATAAACAACGAGTCTAGTGTTGCAATTAACATTTCCTGGGCATTGTAATGTTTTATTACACCCCTTTACAGCAACATATGGTCCGTCGTTTATAAATTTGCAAGATTTGCAAAAAACACATTTTCTCATGTTGGATTTCTTATACTTTTCTTCATACTCATAATAGTCCTTTAAGTTTCTTCCTTTATTATAAACTATCATTGGTGTATCACCTATTCTCTCCCTAACTTCATGTTGATTTCTGAAAACTCTGTCCCAAACTTTATTGACAACATCTACTACCATTTTAGTATTGTTGTTATATGGTAAAGTAAGTGAGCATGATTTATTTTATTCTATAACTTTTTTGCCCCCCATACTGGCTTGCCCAAATTTCAAAATTGATTTAAAATCATCTTGTCTCCTAATTAAAATCTCTTCCTTGTTGTTTTGTAGAAGTTGATTAGGATAACCTCTATCTGTCAACATCTTAATAAGATTATCTAACTCTTTTAAAAATACAGAGTCTTCACTAACAATGCGTGATAATCTCACCATTTGACCTTTGACTAAATTACATTTTTGAAAATACGGATGGCAACTATTATAATGTAAGTATGAGTTGGAAAAAGTCTTTTTCCTGTGTATTCCTGATTCTACCTTACCTTCTTTTTATAAATTTTAAATCCAAGTATTCGCATGTATCTAACTGAATCTTATGTGTAAATTTCAAAAAACTGGTCGTGTTTTCCAAATAATCAATAAATTCCATCAATTCATCTTTACTACCCTTCCAAACAAGTAATATATCATCTAAAAATCTTAAATATACACCAACTTTTGACCAATAAATACTCTTTAAAACAAATTCTTGTTCCCACTTTGCCAATACAAGGTTAGTGTATACTGGGGCGCATCTGGCACCCATAGCAACCCCAGACCGTTGTTTAAAAAATTCGCCATCCAACTGAAAAAAGTTGTTATTAAGCACCATGTCCATTAAATCCACCAGTAGTTTTCTTTTGATTACATGGTAATCTCCAAAATGTTCTAGACTGGCTTCAAACAACTCTAATCCCTTTTCATGAGGAATCACTGAAAAAAGGTTTACAATATCTATAGTAACTAAAAATGATCCTATAGATATCTCATTCATATTTACATTCAAAATTTCTAAACAGTGCCAAGAATCTTTTAATACATACTTAATATTTTTAAGCACATCTTTACACTGTGTATCAATATAGTGTGCAATTGCTTCTAGTTTAGAAAATGGGTGAAAGCGCTCAGTGTTCTTGTATTTCGTGTTGCTATTAAATGTGGAGTTTATCGTGACTTGGTGTTGCTGATTTCATTTACTAGTTTGGTTCGTTTTGGATTTAAGTGTATTTTCGTCATTTTAGCACACCGGTTGCTAAAGCTCTATCTTTTGATAGCACGACTTTTATTAAGAATTTTAGCGGTTATTGTTTTAGCTAGTAGTGCATTTGTGCACCCGTTTTTAATTTTAATTTTATTATTTTTTCGTACAATTGATTATGGAGCAGCTGCTGCAACAGCAACTAGTCATTATGCAAAAGTTATTGGAGGTTTTTAAGAAACAAAACACAGCTACTACTGCTGCTAAGGATGATATTATCAACATTGACGGTACTAATGTTTCAGTGTTAGAAGCGGATGATATGATTTTGACATTACATTCTACACCGGGTACTTCACGTAACCAACCATCGGCTAGCAATTGTTCCAGGGAATTTATTGGAGGTTGGACTACAGGTACGGATGCAATACACCGAGGACATTCACTTCCGCCACTGAATCCAGCTGTGAACGCTAGAGAAGGGGACAATTTCAAATTGAGAAGGGGACCGGTTGTACCAGACCTTAGAGTTCTTCTCTCTGCACCTAATTTTGGATCTAACCAGCAAGTAAGAGATATGGGAACTCTCAACAAACAATTAGAAGACTTTGACAAGTATTTACATAAATTTAAAGCATTGCAAATGGACAACGTTTTTCTCGAGAGGTCGTTGGAGCTGAACCAAATACCCAAGGGACTAAGAGTTTTTAAAGTACCGTTTGGTCTTGAGGGAGAAGAACTTTTTGCAGAATTAACTGACACTTTTGATGGTAAACAACTTATGAAACTTATTATTAAGAATAACAATATTAAACTGTCAAAATTGAATGAAGTTTTAATTAATTTAGATAATAGTATTCATAACGACTTACTTTTTGAACACAACAAGCATAGATTTGACAATATTCTGCTTGATATTAACAGATATGTTAGTAAAGGCTTAGAAGGAAAAAATGAGAAACTTCATAGGGACACTAACGATTATTCAAACAATAGAGCCTATAATCATTTCAAGGACTTTAAGAGACATTTTAGGGGTAGTTACAATAACAATGGTGGTAACAATAACTTCAGTGAGGTTGAAAGAGACAGGAATATGGCCAATGACAATGGTAATAGTAATAATTTTGAGAGTGATAAACAGATTTTTTTTAGAAGAACAAGCTGTGAGGAGGTCAGAATGCCTGAAAGGGCGGTATCAGGGACACTATTATTACCAAGGCAACAACAGGAACAGATACAGGCAGAATCAATAGATTTTACGGAAGTCAGATATTTAGCTACAAACAATTTTAATTCCACAGATCAGGATGTAGATATACTGAAACCTGAAAGTGGAGAATTTTTTGAAGACTGTATAGCTGGTTCTTCTAATAGTCAAGTTGAATATGACAATACACACATTTTTTAAGTTATGTGGAAAGCAATAGTGCATTCAATACTTATGACAATACTGGAAATATGGAACTTTCCACACTGCAATGTTGTATATGTTCTGAGGGAGGTTTTTCAGTATTCAATTATACTGAGAAAAGTTTTGACAACAACCATTTTTCACTTTTTAAAAAAGGTTTTAAATTTGTTCCGTCATTTCAGCTAGACATAGGTAGGGTATTATTGAATTTAAGAATGTATGTAAGACTTTTAAATTTAAAGATGTATTATGCAAACAACCAATCTATATTATGGAGAAATGAGGCTGTTAATTTCACCTTAAAAAGATCTAGTACATTTATCCCGCCCTATAACCCCAATATACATCTTTTTGAGATGTTATGTGAGATGGAAATAAGGAGAGTGTTAAGAATGAATCATAATGAGAAGGACAATCTAACAGTTACAGAAAGATTTTGTCTAAAAGAACTTTCCACTACTGATACGTTTAGGATTATGAAACCAGATAAGGGGGGAGGGGTAGTGGTTATGTACAAAGAGGATTACAAGAATATAATGATGCACATGCTTAATGATGAGGAAACTTACACTAGGGTACCGAAATATGACATAATTAAGGCTTATGCAAAAATAGATTGGCAACTATATGAATTCCTGACTAATGGTTTAATTAGTAAGGAAGAGTATGATTTTTTGATTGTTGAACATCCTGTGACACCTAAAATATTTGGAATACCCAAGATACATAAAAGTACCTCAAATCCACCTTTTAGGCCTATTGTTGCCACTACATTTTCTAAACTAGAAGCAATTGCACACTATATTGATACACAGTGTAAAGATGTGCTTAAAATATTAAGTATGTATTAAAAGATTCTTGGCACTGTTTAGAAATTTTGAATGTAAATGTGAATGAGATAGCTATAGGATCATTTTTAGTTACTATAGATATTGTAAACCTTTTTTCAGTGATTCCTCATGAAAAGGGATTAGAGTTGTTTGAAGCCAGTCGTGAACATTTTGGAGATTACCATGTAGTCAAAAGAAAACTACTGGTGGATTTAATGGACATGGTGCTTAATAACAACTTTTTTCAGTTGGATGGCGAATTTTTTAAACAACGGTCTGGGGTTGCTATGGGCGCCAGATGCGCCCCAGTATACGCTAACCTTGTATTGGCAAAGTGGGAACAAGAATTTGTTTAAAGAGTATTTATTGGTCAAAAGTTGGTGTATATTTAAGATTTTTAGATGATATATTACTTGTTTGGAAGGGTAGTAAAGATGAATTGATGGAATTTATTGATTATTTGGAAAACACGACCAGTTTTTTGAAATTTACACATAAGATTCAGTTAGATACATGCGAATACTTGGATTTAAAGATTTATAAAAGAGAAGGTAAGGTAGAATCAGGAATACACGGGAAAAAGACTTTTTCCAACTCATACTTACATTATAATAGTTGCCATCCGTATTTTCAAAAATGTAATTTAGTCAAAGGTCAAATGGTGAGTGGTAAGATTCAGTTAGATACATGCGAATACTTGGATTTAAAGATTTATAAAAGAGAAGGTAAGGTAGAATCAGGAATACACGGGAAAAAGACTTTTTCCAACTCATACTTACATTATAATAGTTGCCATCCGTATTTTCAAAAATGTAATTTAGTCAAAGGTCAAATGGTGAGATTATCACGCATTGTTAGTGAAGACTCTGTATTTTTAAAAGAGTTAGATAATCTTATTAAGATGTTGACAGATAGAGGTTATCCTAATCAACTTCTACAAAACAACAAGAAAGAGATTTTAATTAGGAGACAAGATGATTTTAAACCAATTTTGAAATTTGGGCAAGCCAGTATGGGGGGCAAAAAAGTTATAGAACAAAATAAATCATGCTCACTTACTTTACCATATAACAACAATACTAAAATGGTAGTAGATGTTGTCAATAAAGTTTGGGACAGAGTTTTCAGAAATCAACATGAAGTTAGGGAGAGAATAGGTGATACACCAATGATAGTTTATAGTAGAGGAAGAAACTTAAAGGACTATTATGAGTATGAAGAAAAGTATAAGAAATCCAACATGAGAAAATGTGTTTTTTGCAAATCTTGCAAATTTATAAACGACGGACCGGTTCCCTACCAGAAGCCTGAAACACTATAAGCTTGAAAATCAAAATCCTGAAACCAAAAGCCTGAAAATTCAAAATCCCAAAAACCCAAAATCCTGAAACTCAAAATCCTGAAAACACAAAATGGACATACTGACATCATTGTGGCTTTGCTATTGTTAGCCCTGTGGTGTTAGGTCATGCGTTGGGTTCAGGTGAGTGTGCGGTTGGTTTTATGTTAGGGTTAGGGGCGGTTTAAGTGAGTTAGGGTTAGGGCGCAGGTTAGGCATGTATGCAATAGTGACAAATATTGGGGTTATGGGCGGTTTAAGTGAGTTAGGGTTAGGGCGCGGGTCAGGTGAGTGTGCGATATTGACGGACCTTAGGGTTAGGGTCAGGGTCAGTTGGTACATATTAGTGTCTTTATAGTGACATATTAGCATTATTTGTGTTTTCAGGATTTTGAGTTTCAGGATTTTGGGTTTTCGGGATTTTGAATTTTCAGGCTTTTGGTTTCAGGATTTTGATTTTCAAGCTTATAGTGTTTCAGGCTTCTGATAGGGAACCGACGGACCATATGTTGCTGTAAAGGGGTGTAATAAAACATTAAAATGCCCAGGAAATGTTAATTGCAACACTAGACACGTTGTTTATTTAGCCACATGTTTGTCTTGTAGTGCATTCTACATTGGTAAGACCAAGAGAAAGCTTAGGGAGAGAATCATGGAACATAATCGAGATATTAAGAACAGGAAAACAACTAATTCACTATACACTCACAGTCTGGAATGTACAGAATTTACAAGGTTTATATTTTTCGTAATAGATAGGGTCCCAGAATCATGTATTAAAGAAGGTGATGTAAACAATTTACTTGAAATTTAAGAAAGTTTATGGCAAATACGGCTTAATGCTAATATTAGGCTTGGTATAAATAACCATATATCTATTAGTAGTTTTTTGAGGATGAAATCATATAACATTTGATCTTTTATGTATCTCATTTTTTAAGGTTAGAACAACCTAACATGGTTTTAGCTTATTTAATATTTACAATATTTTTTAAACATGTATATAATTATGAATAAATTATTATTGATTCAATTATGTATTATATATATGTATCTATTTTTTATCATGTATTATTAATGTTTTTGTGGAAGGGGGTTTTAGCTTAGATTGTAGATACATATATATTTTGATCATAATTATTTATTTATTTATGGATATATATTGATTTTAACATATATAAATTAAGGTATAGAACATAATTACATTGTTTATATTGCTTATATTATTATTAAGACTGTTTATCTTGTCTTACCTCACAGTGTGTTTTTTATTTAGTTAGGAATCTGTTAATATTTGTTGTTTATTTGTTGTTTTTTGTAATTCGAGTTTCAAACCTCTGACTAGTTTGGCATGATTAAAATGAGTTTTACCCTTTTAAGTACATTCAATTAAGAACAAATTAAAGGCTTAATTATTGTTCTAAATTTGTATTTAAGGCAGCTGCTGTATGCAATCTTTACTCTGAAGAAACCCACCAGATAGATGGGTGAAAGCGCTCAGTGTTCTTGTATTTCGTGTTGCTATTAAATGTGGAGTTTATCGTGACTTGGTGTTGCTGATTTCATTTACTAGTTTGGTTCGTTTTGGATTTAATAGTAGAAAGTGTGTTTGTTAGTTAGGCGTTGTTGTAAGTGTAGGTGATATTATTTACTTGTGCAATGTAGTTTTCAATGTTATGAAGCACACTTTCAGTGTTCTGAGTTTGCAATGTTTTGGGTTTTCAGTGTTTTGAATTTTCGATGTTATGGTCTCAGTCTGATGAAATTCAATGTTATGAAATTTCAGTGTTATGAAGTAGACCCCTGTGTACACAATGTCTATCCTTATATCACAGTATCTTGTATAATCCTGGAACATGGTGCACACTCTGCATCTCACTATAGTTTTGTATTCAGTCTAAAACTGTATAGTTCTCTGTACGCAGCAGATGCATTTTTGTAGTCAGTGTTAATTGCATATTGCACTAGAGCTTTTTTCCCCGGCCTCCACTGAAAATGGGCACTAATGCCCAGTTGGACTATCCCGGTAATCAAATGTTAAATAAATAAAAATAAATAAATACTGAATGACACCTACTGCCTACCCAGTAGCAAATTCTTTCAGTTTAGTAATTTAAACTACTCACTGAGAAATGTAGATAAATGACTGAGAGCAAAGTGGATAGTGTTGTCACCTTACAGAAAAAGTTTCCCTGATTCGATTCTTGTCTGGAGTGCCTTCTGTGTGGAGTCTGCATGTCCTTCCTGTGTTCACATGGGTTCCCTACGGGTGCTCCAGTTTTCGACCACATTCCAAAGACATGCAGTAGGTGAATTGGATACTCTAAATTAGCCATAGGTGTGAGTGTGCATATGAGTGTTTGGTGTGGAAGAATTATCACGGCAGGGCTAGCCATCTGGTAGTGTAAACCTTGGCTCTAGATGGTTGCCACTGTTAAAGTGACACCCTGACCCCATGCGCAAAAATGGGAAAAAAAGGTTGTGGATGGATGGACAGATGGATAGAATTGACTGAGCATTCCCATATATCTCAGTAGTAGCTGGAAAAGCTTTCTCCTAACTTGGTATGATTCACTGGAATAAATTCCACAAGAAATCCGAAATATATCTTCTCTCAGGAACATGCCACCCAAAATATCTAGTATCATTGTTTTGATAACAATGGGTAAACACTTTACAACACACCTAATCACTAAAACTAATCCTCCTAGCTAGCTACTCTTAACATGCAATACCTAATGAGATTATACATTAATACCACCCCTTTCCCAAATTTCATTTTCTATTTGGAGTGACTACTGCATAGGTTGCAGTGTATATAATAACCTTTGTTGCATACAATGCCCATTGTTGAAATATAGTTGTATACAAGTTATTGTTTTGTTTGATTTATGCAGAGGAATGTTTGTAGCCCAAGAGGATAGCACACCTTTTCAGGCATTAAACAGTTATAGTTACTGCATAGTTACTGCACTAATGCCAGTTCAACCAATGTCTGTTGGCCAGAGATGAAGATCTCTTGTGGTGGGACTGAATCTGTTAGCTTAGCCTCCAGTTTCTGCTCAGCTGTTTTCAGCCTATTGTAATCAGTTTCTAGAGGGACTGATGTTTGCAGTACTGGAGGGAAGGAGACCAGGGTGGGCACTAGAGATGGGTAAGTTGTCAGGGCATTGATTGGTCCTAGTGAGAAAAGACTCAGGTCATTGCAAAACCTGTATAATTTTGGTAAGAGGCTCAGTCATAATAAGAGTAAACAGCTTGGATTTCATATCTGCTTTTTGCTCTGCTGATCCATTTTTTTCTAACTTTACATTCAGGGAGTCTACAGGCCTATGCTGCTTCTCACTGCTATTATAGCTACTGTCCTATTCCTTATATGAAGCCTTGGTGGATTTATATAGAGGAATGTTTTTTAGCCTAGGAAGATAGTACATTTTGCAGCCATTAAACAGCTATGAAGAGCCTTTCTTATAGTTTCATAGTTTCATAGTTTAGTACTAGGCTCTCTGCCCTGGGGCATTTGTAAGCCTAGCCATAGTGATGTGGCTTTCGCCACCCCATAAAATGGTACAAAATGCACAGAATAGATTTAGAATACTGCACCTCTGTCTAGTAGTGACACAGTGAAGGTCCCCTTATATAATAGAATTAGTTTACTGTGCCCCTGTCTAGTAGTGACACAGATGTGACCCCTGGGGTAAACTTACGATCTCCCATCCACTCATCAAGATTTCTCTTGAAGAGAGTCAGTGAGGGGCTCTGCCTAACATGAACTGGGATCTTGTTCCAGAGCATGGGAAGCCTCTGGGTTATGAATCTATCCCACCAGCATGTCCCAATCATACTTTTGCCGAGGTTTAAGTCTTTAGCTCTCATGGTTCTGATGGATTTGGATTTTTTTGAGGTGGAGCATGTCCATCAGTTCCTGATTGGACATGGCCTTGTACATCAGGCAGAGATCACCTCTGAGCAGGTGATATGCTACTGAATAGAGCTGGAGTTTCTTTAGTCTGGCAGAATAAGACATATGTTGGAGACCCTTGATCCTCTTGGTGAGGTACTTTTGTGGTCTCTCCAGCTGTTGCAAATGCCATGTGAGGTACATACCAAATGGGGCATTGTACTCAATCATGGGTCTGATGAGGGAGGAGTATAGGGGTACAATGACATCCTTGGATCTGGATGTGAATCCCTTCATGATAAGGTGTGCAAGGTCGAATGTTTTTCTAACCACTTTGGCAACGTGGGTGTCAAATGAGAGGTCACTGTCGACTTGGGTCCGTAGGTCTCTGATTACTTTTTCCGTACTCAGTGGGTTGCTGTCTATGTGATAATTTGTGGGTACTTTGTTTTTCCCAAAGGGGATAACTATACATTTTTTGGCATTTAGTTTAAGGCCATGACTCCAGCACCAGTTGTCCGTTTCTGTGAGGCCTTTTTGTAGGATGTATGTGTCCACTGGTGTATCGACTATGGCGCCTAGTTTGCAGTCATCTGCGAACTTTGTCAGCCACAACCCTCCCATGTTTGCTTTAACATCTGAGAAATAAAGGCCGAATAAGAGGGGTCCCAGGACAGATCCCTGTGGGACACCACTTGTGACTGGCTTTGAGTCTGACATTGCTCCAGTGATTTTAACTTTATGGGTTCTGTCCTTTAGCCAGTTTGCAACCCATCTAGTGACATAAGGGTTTACATTTAAGCTGTTGAGCTTATCTATGATGCCTGAGTGGGGTATTGTGTCGAAGGCCTTAGCCAAGTCCAGGTAGGCTGTATGGACTGCTTTGCCCTCATCAATGGCTCTAGTGACTGTTTCAAAAAAGCCAACCAGGTTCAAAAGACAGGATCTGCCCTTTACAAAGCCGAACTGGGTGGGGTCAAGTGTCTGTAGGTCCCCAATGTCTCTGTTTATGAGTTCCATAATGATTCTTTCCATAGCTTTGCAGACCAGGCTGGTTAAGCTTATGGGGCGGTAGTTCCCAGGGTCTGTAGAGGTACCCCATTTGTGGAGTGGGACCACTGTTGTTGTACGCCAGTGTTCAGGTACATATCCTGTAGTAAGGCTAAGGTTAAATAGCATTTTTATGTGCGGGTTTAGCTCCTCTTGGAGTTCACGTACGCAACCCAGGATACCGTCAGGTCCCATTGATGCTGTGTTTTAGCTTTGCTGAGGGTGGCTCTCACCTGGACATCTGAGATGACAGGAGATTACATTCAGCTGGGATAAGTATTTCTTCTTTTGGGGTGAGGGAGGAGAAATTTGCACTGAACCTGTCAGCCAGAATGTTGGCAATATCTGTGGGTTCAGTGTATTTTTTGTTGTTGTGAACTAACTCTGAGCATATCTGAGGGTTTCCAGGTTTCTAACATAGCTGAAGAAGGCTTTGTGGTTATCTTTAGTGTCCTTAGCGATTTTTCTCTCAAAGTTGGCCTTGGATGTTTTTATGAGAGAACATAGTTTTCTGCTAGTGTTGATCAGAAATGTCTTCCCTTTATGGGATTTTGCTCTGTCATGCAGTAGCTTCCTTCTTTTGTTATACAATTTGTTAATGGCTGAGGTCCACCAGACAGGACGCTTGCCTTTGGTGGAGAGGGACTTGGATTTATTTGGGATTGCATGATCCATGCATTCTTGGAGATGTCCATAGAAAGCATTTGTGAAGGATTCAGCATTGTGGGATGTGGTATCCACTGGCCCAGTGGGCTTAAAGGATACCATCTCAGTCTTAAGAAGAGTGAAGTCTGCTTTTGAGAAGTTTTTTACTGTGGTCTTTTGTGCTGGGGATGGAGGTGGGATATGTATATCCAGGGTGATTAGTTGGCACCTATTTGACTTTTTATAAACCCATTGCTGACAGAACACTCCAGGGTGTCATGTAAAGGACCCAAACAGATCCAATACCTCAGCTGTCTGTCTGTGGTGGGTGTGGGATGTTTTTGCTGTATTTGGCATATGGACTGTTATTAAAAGAAGGTATTACTATTGAGGGGACATCACCCACACGAAATGCAGCTTGATGAAAGATGAGAGAGGGAGAGTGAGAGAGAGATTCTAAAATTATGAGAAAACAAGCTGACATCATCATTCCTGTCTGTTTCTGTAAACAGAGCCCTGAGAAGTTAGGTTTTGATTTAAAATGAATGCATTAATATGCTGCTTCACAGCAATTATGGTGAGGAGATGAGATGGTATAACTTGGGACAACAGAAAGTTTTAAATTAATATAGGGTATATGGACTGAAAGTGGAGATGAGGGGCAGCTACAAGGGGTTAATAGCAACTTAAGGATAAACCATACATATGTGCTGATCTCCTTCTGCCAACATAATCAGAAATGTGTGCTTGTGTCTTGTAAAATTTGCTTGATTAAAAAAGACTAACCCTGGGATTCATAAAGCTCGGTGCAAGGCCGGCATTAGGCTTGTGCCGAGCGTGTGGCGTGAAGATGGTACAGTAGCACCAAATGCATATTAATGGAGGAGCGCTGCCGCCACAGCCACGTGCATAGGAAAGGAGCGCGAGTGCATAGGGCGTGTCGAAGTGCCGCACGGAGGCGTGGAAATGTCAGCTGTCGACGTGCAACCTAAAATGCTTGCATATAACAATTTACAAGCAATAGTAATCACATCTGTCAGTGTCCGTGGATACTGAAACGTATGCAAAGCATGCAAGACAGTTCCTGTGAACACAAAATGAAGAAGCAAATACAAATGCACAGTAGGGAATAATGGGTCCCTATCCCTCGAACAAATGGCATTGAAAACCGTGTGCCCGTAGTCCAACACAGTGTAGATAGTTATACCAAGTGGAAGTGAAACGCATCATGTTAGCGCGCCGCCAATAGGTACATCCAGCTAAATGGTCAGGGTCACCAGCTGACCCATATTGTGAGGGAGAGTACACAGCTGGGCAGATGTCTCCATAATAAAAACCACGGTAAATGTAAATATCTAGCGACGATATGACAGAATTATATCCCACAACGCATGTAATAATCACATACAATAGGTATGTCCATATTTAACATACCATATGTGACAGGAAATAGAATAAGCATGTAAACGAAACAGAAGGAGCATATAAACTGCTACAACAATAAGGCAACATGTAGGCTTAAGGGAACAGTATTATCCATAGCGTTGACTGTGGGTACGTGTTGTCCAATACAATTGGATATGTGTCTTGAATATATCCCATCCTGGACATAGGAAAAGGTGGCATCCTACCAATGATCAGAACAGTCGGCCAAAATCCGCACATCTGCGGTCCAAGCCATACTTGTCAGGATGTGTCACAGTTGAACGGGTATTACCTGGGTGTACCAACCATGTCATGAAAGTTAAGTATGGGCATGTACCTATGTGCGTGATGTATAGCATGTGGAAGGTGAAACATGCCAGGGTAGTCCACACAACCATACAGGTACCTGACATTTGTAGTGTATGCAATGTGTTACCTTGACCGTGTCATGGGCCATCAACCAAAGCAGTGATGGATGGAGTATCAGGAATATGTGTGTGGGGGGATGGGTAATGGTATAATCCTCACAGGCGAGACTGTGTCGTATGCAGAATAGGTGAACTGGAGGTGTATGAGGAAGCAGCAGGTGAAGCAGAAAGAAACACAAAGAACATGTATACACATCTGCAATACAACCAGACAGGCCATACTGTAGAACACAATACCACAAACATATGAATATTAAAATGTGTGATACAAATGTACAGAAATGTCACCAGCACATACCCACAGATTGGTCCTGATGGAACTGGCCAAATCAAATGCAACACACCTGGATGCATAATGGACTACCCAGCATCCCCTCCACAGCACACAACCCGCCCCCATACCTGAACATCCACCAAATCCAGCCATACTTGGCCTACTACTTTGGCGTAGCCACATCTACACATAGTGACCGCTACTCATACGTAGTAGGTAGTGTCACCCTAAGCAGTTTCAGGACTGCAAACTATGTATCCCTTGCATGTAAAAGCCCCAGCACATTTTTGTAACACCAGAAGAATGGTCGGTATCGGTCTTGTTAAATTTTGGATATCCCTCATGGGATAAGTAACTTGTGTAAACATTAGAATGGGTATCAAGACACGATGTCCAGTCCTGTAGACATCTGGACACAAGTTGGAATGTGCAGTAATGGTGCACGAGACTTTCCAGCCCCAGATGGTCATGCAGAACCTACTACCCAGGATCAAACACCTGCCCGTGACGCACGTGTCCCGACACGAATAATCGAGAGAATATATTGCACACATTCACATAGTGGCACATGGAAAAAGGGTGATGAAGGCACTGACATTAACAGGATACCCCCTGATCCACTGTGTGAGGGACAGTTACTGTGTGGGTAGGTGTGTCCTGACCAACAATGATACAATGCCAAATGTCCTGTGATTGTACGAAATAACTATGTGCCATACTGCATGTAACAGTTGCCTAAAGCGGTCACGTCAGGATAGAAAATACATAATTCGTACAAGAAACAGACTAACAACTAAAGTGCTAAAGGTATATGCTCACAGCTAGGAAACTAATGAATGTTCTAAACCTGCTCTGACCGTGGGTATGTGTTGGCCTAAACAATCTGGTGTCCCCAGAATATATCCCAACCTGTACATATGACAATGTGTCAACCCTACCAATGGTCAGAGCATTCGCACAATAACTGGCCAGCCTCTTAATCATTCACAAAGCCAGTGACCTTTGGAGGAAAGGTGTTGAATGAGAATGACTACTTACAACAATGAAGAGTAATAGACGCATTTAACTGCAGAAAATTAGTAGTAATACGAATCTGTCAACACGTTCCAAGTTAATAGTACTAATATGGTAGAAGTGTCTGTGATTGTCCCGGATTTGTCATAGCCTTGTCCCTGTCACTGTAGAAACTATTCCCCGAGTATCACAGAGGTCCGTACACATATGTACAACAACCATCACATCTGTTGACAGGACTATTGCATACCTGTAGTGAATTTATAACTGATGTCCAGAATAATATTCATTGTATCTATAAATGAATGAAATAGTCAAATGTGAAGGGAAACAAATGGAACCCCCCCACCCTGTATTATGTAGTGAAACCACTCCCCGCCCTATATTATGTAGTGCCAACCTAATAATGCGGTCAGAGGTGCCCAAACACCTGCGTCTGTAAACACAGGTAGAATGTTAAAATCTAGACTAACTCTGTCCATGTGCTACGTCTGATATTTGAACAGTGCCAGGGCAGTTCTAGTCACCAGTCGGACAAGCCTAAACACGGACCAGCACATGAACACCCTGACAATCAAACACGTGTATGTGCAAGGACTATAAGCGTAGGAGTTCTGAATATCCTTGAAGTGAGTAGACATGCAGCACGGGTCCAGAGCAGTAGGAAACAGGGAATGTCGGAAGTGTAGTACTGCGGTTTTCCCAGCAGGAGAATGGATGCCTGCTGTATAAGGGAAGCGGTGAGGTGTATGTCAGAGTAGCTATGAACCATGGGTATACATATAAATGAGGCAGAACAACAATAGTGTAGTGGTTAGAGCATCCGCCTAACGTAAAGGCATTCCCGGTTCAAGTACGACTATAGCACATATTAATTGTGTAATGAATGCCTCTGTGCTGTAAAGCCAACATTTATACATGTAAAGGTGACCGTGTGTCTCGCATGGGGCCCTTAACCGGATTCCATCAATCAAAGTGGCACTTTCATAAGGAATAAGGCACATGTAATCCCAAAGAAGTTGCAGTAAACATATGTAACTCAGAATAAGTAGATGCGCGGGTGTACGCAGCTTGTAGCATAGCAAATGTATGTTGTCTTGTACAGCTGTAACTTTTATATATATAGATATATATATATAGATAGATAGATAGATGTGTGTATAGATAAATATCCACAGACATAACAGAAATATGCAATTATATATATATATATATATATATATATATATATATATATATATATATGTATAGAACGCCGAAAGACGAAAGCAAACATAAGGGTTGTGAAGGGAATGTAGAGCAAGTAAGGAATTATAAAGTGCTCGCAGCGTATGTCAGATAATGCTGCACAAGTGTGAGTAGAGCACCGCTATTCACACCAGAGGCAGGGTTATACCAGTGGCCATAACATCGTTGAAGTGCTACGTCAGCATTATACACAGACGGAATGTAGTACATGTTGCGACCACCTACACTTGTAACCCGCAAATCGTTCAGAATCCATAACACCAGGAAAGGCACGTATGTGCAAATATGAATGGATGGTGAGCCTGTGAATACATGAGGCAGTACAAAATGTGTGTAGGGCCCCAACGCTCTAGAGAGGGCAATGTGTAAAGGTGTGTCATGGCTGTGATAACAGGCATATAATGGCTGTTATGCGTGGAAACTCAACACGGGTGTGCTGGAGAAACTATGGATATGCGATTATGGACACAGGAGTGCTAGGGTATGTTGCGCCGGTTGCAATGGAGCGGCCCGTGGAAGTCAGCTAGTACATAGGTGCGATTCCCAGATAGAGCGTCGTCTGCGTGTAGACATGCGTGAATGGGCGTACCGTTGTCGGACATTGTGCATCAGGGCTGGCAGCCCGGCATGTAAAACCTAAACGCCACCCATGAGCGGAACGGAGTTCTGCTGTGACAACCCCAAACTGGGAAAAGCAGAAAGACACAACTACATGCAGACATCAATATGTTGACGTACAATCTCAGTAACACAAACACTCATTCTATTAACATTAATAATATGAATGTGCACAGAAACAAAAACAATAGCAGGAATAACAGGCTGCGCATATGAGTAATAGGTCGAATGACACTGTATCACATCACACTTATCAGCGGCACCCCATACATGAGAAACGTGCGACATCTGTCCGCTGTATAACATGCAGTATACTGATCACAAGTTCACCGGAGTGAAGTGTCGGTGTCATAATGACTAAGGCAACAGTATGCTGTTGAAGCAGAGATAAAACCTAATACACATGTGTAAGTGTCTATGTCTGGGAAATGTATAGGTTAACGGACACACAGATGTATATATAGATAAAAACGTGTATGTATATATATATATATATATATATATATATATATATATATATATATATATATATATATATATATACACATATACATTTATACAGAAATAAATATATATATATATATATATATATATATATATATATATATATATATATATATATATATATATACACTAAGGGGTGGCGTAAGCCACAAAAATTTGGGCTAGGCTTATAAATGCCTTAGGGCAGATAGCCTAGTATAAACCTATGAACCTATGAACCTATATATATATATATATATATACACAAACAACAGGTATTGATATATACATATACACACAAAACAAATATGTCATTGTAGATATACACATGTACATAACTAGGTTACTTTACAGCAATTAGGGGTAACATATATACAGCCTGGGCATATGTGACTGGGAGGTCCAATAAATAAACATTGTACCCCCCACACTGCCCAGCTAGGCCGGTCAGACATAGAGACAGGCAATAAAGATTACTACACTGCTGCTGTCCAAAACACCAGCAGGAAAGTAGCAGTGGGAAAGATCTGCAAGGTCTACACTTTAAACATGGATAACGGTGTCCCTTGCGGGACCCCAAAAAGTCAGTGTATGTGTCAACCTGTTGTCATCGATGCGAGCAGGATGTAGGTGTACATGGAACAGTAGGTTGTGCAAGTGTGATAATACATGGGTTGACAAAACGTACATGTGTCCCAAGACGGGGAGAGTGGGCAATGTGTAAGGGTGTGCTCATACCCCAGCTGCGCTCACAGTAAGTATATGTCATGAGTGCTGTAGAGGGGTGCCAGGTAGGTGGACCATGGGTATGCAATAATGGGCTTAAGTGTGCAGGTGCTGGTTGGCAGAGATGTAGTAGGCCCGCCCAGTGGAAGTCATTAATATTCCTATGTGGGCATAGCAGACGCCTATACGTCCCAAACCTGAACAGCACATCTACCGGATATTCTGTAAACTATTGGGGGAATACATAGAGACCAAATCAGTGCCATGTACCAGATTAGCATGGACGTCTATAGTTATGAATCAGAATGTAACAAAGTCCAAATAAACACTTCCAGAGCTAGTGATATTAGGTGGACAGGTGGCGGAATACAGCAGATGACATGTATGAGTCATAAACGGCATGTACCATGACAAACGTGAATGAATACATATGCTCTGTGACTGTCAGTGTGTCTGGTTAATAGAACCAATCATCTAAATGTGTCCCACAGGGTGTTATGCAGTGTTCCTGATACAGTGTTCATTCTCCCCCATTGGTATGTGAGGTCTGCTAGTGATGGAAAGTGCATAATATGATGACCACCTCAGGTAGATGATAGCATAATAGATGAGGTTCATCACACGTACGCCTTTGAGTGACACACCCGTCTGGGCAGTTGTGTCCTGCAAAATGAATGTTATGGCACATGACCTGTGAGTCCGGGAAAGGAGACCATATATTGTGTGTAGTGGTGTCAGAAATTAATTTGTTGTATCAGAAACAGCTACATGTAATAGGAAACAGTATTAGCAATTATAATGCTACAAGAATAACCTTAATGTATGCAAACCGTGGAAGTAGTCAGTTTACAACTGGCTGTGGGTATGTGTTGCCTTGACACATGTGATAGCTCTACATATAGGATCTATAGGGCTGCCACCATTCTGAATGGCCAAAGTGGGACCTGCTCTGTAGAAATGTCAGACATACCAGGGCAGAACATACCTACAGCCATGCATAGTACAGCAATATACATATCAGCACAAATCAAAGCGTAGTTTAGCAGCTGTAAAGTTGCTTATGTTACTACATATAACATATCGACGTGTCAGGTATACAAGACCTGTAACAAGCAACCACTACAGACACTTAGAATATGAGAATGTCCCCTAATCAGGACAGTTGCAATGGCTAGAGTATCGTCACATGACATATGCCTAATGAGGGACTGTCCCATGCAAAGTGGGAAAGGTGTTATTCCTACAGTCTCCCGTCATGCAATCTGAAAGGTGGAAAACATACAGTAGGTATGTGGTAGCATGACTCGCTGGACAGCTGCATTAACAAAATCATATTCACATGTCAACATTGCAGAGTATCGGTTCCCATGTATCAGGCAGATGGGAGCAGATCGTATGAGGAACATGCATATAATATGATTACATCACTGGACAGGCCGCCGAGTCCGCACAGTCGAATGCCTGCCATTGCCAAATGGTTAGACATACCCGATACTGTAGTCATGTAGTCTGATGTAATACGCATCACAAGGGATCGCACACACCCAGCATGAGTGACAAATGTAAGCAGAAATTTTGGTGAGCGAGCAGCTGTAAGTGTGTTTGTCTACCAGTATGCCAGTAGTGCACTGTCAAAGAAATGTGGAGTCTAAATGGGTAAAAGGTGCTGTAACCAGAGATCAGCAGTGCTTAACACTGTGCAAACCCACGCACAACTGCTCCCACCTGCTGGAATGTGCCTTACCCAGTCCGTATCCAAAGGCGTCGGTCTGTCCGCAAACAAAGAACCACCCTATTCACATGTTGGCAGCAGTACCCTGCGCAGATAGCTCATGTGAATTAACAATAGACCATGGCATATGTACAGACAATAGACCACACACACACACCATGCAGCGCAGTCATCCAACAGTATAGCAATATACTGGCAGATATGTCCGGACCACTGGTGTATACATGCCTGGCCGTCCTGTGTGTCAGTGTGTGAGCATGCCCAGTATGACTGTTACGCATGTTGTTGACTGACATTACCGTCATGTGTGTGAGCATGTCAAGTATGGACAACTGTATCGCATGTGTCACATGTCCAGATAGTCAGTACTGTGTTGCCGACCCCTCTGTTCTAAACAGACAGGTGTCATGCTATGTCTGCAGGGTAGCTAATGGTCATGTGGCATTGACATTTGCTACATGTCTGCATAGTGTGGGGGGACATCCAACCGCATCCACAGTCCTACACAGCACCGTGGGTGGTGCACATGACTCTCACATGTGTAGGTTGGACAGGGGGCACAGCTGACAGTTCTACACATCTGCCGCTACTGTACTGGTATGCCAGGTACTCCATGTCAGTGTGTGGACCTACCTAAATTGCCAGTTGGAGGGATACCAGTGTACATCAGATCCCAGCATTAAATACCAGCACAGTGGTGTTGGACGTCCTAGCTTTCACAACCTACATCAAACTGCCTGGCCTGCTGTAGTCTGTGTGTGTCTTTGGGGGTTGGGGGTCATTCATTGGGCATATCCATAGGCCATTGTATATACTTTGTCTGTATTGGTCCACACCTGTCCAGCTGCATGGAACGTGTGTGGGCTGTACGGACACACATGATGTTCATCCCATAATGTGCAGTGGGTTAGGACACCCTGTGTACTACTGGCTACCATTGTGATGTATGTGCTGCAGATGTCATGGTGCCACTATGGACGTGTACTGTCTGCTGCCCTAACAGTCGGCCACCAAAGTCTCTTGTATGCTCACATACATACCATAGCAATGGGTAAATACACATTCTAATACAACTGCCAATTTTTAGGTAGATAGACGTACCCTGGGGGTGTTCTGGAACTGAGGATGGTGCTGGACGGCTGCCTATGTCGGATGCACACAGTGCACCTCCTATACATGGCCGAGCACAGGTAGTGTCATGTTTGGCATCCATTGTACTGTGTGCGGGTCAGAGAGGGGACACCCATGGGTACCTACTGTGTCAGTGCATATGCCCTGTGTTGCCTCTTTGCCAAGGGCAGGTCATACTGTGCACGTCTTTCGCTGACTGGGCCCTGCTCAGGTAGTTCCTTCGCCAAGTCACACTGTGCCTGTACAGGCCTTGGCAGTGGTGTTGGGCCATGTGGCCCTGCCCCATGCTGTTCCTGCAGCAACTGTTACTGCAGGATCAGAATGTGTAGCATAGCAAATACCATAACAAATTGTGTGCATGTAAGTAGTGAATACTGTAGGGCTCTACCGCATGTGTCCGGATACCAGAACCATGAACTGAGCATCCCAAATACATGCTCAATTACATGTCTTGCCTGTGCATCCGCCTCATTATGGTGTGAGTGTTCAGGTGTGTGTGCATTGCTGCTGGGTGTCATCAGCCACGACACCAGTGGTTACCCAGAATCCCCCACTAGGACACTGTAGGGGATGTCCATATTGGCAAAGGTGTGGTACAGCTGTGTCAGAAGCCATATATCAGAATCATCATAGCTTCCAGGGCAGACAGCACACACATTCAATCTAATGCCTTGGCCATCGCATATGGCCTAGCTGTTGGAGGGTATGCCCCTGCAGTGACTGTAGGCCCTACTTCACTCATCGGGTGGTGCTTTGATGCGTATGTGTGTGCAGGCTATAGCACCCAGTACCCCAGGGTAGTCATCCATGTGGTTGAAGAGATGCATAATGCTGGCCTACTAATCACGTGTGTTGAGGACATGTATGTGCTCACTAGCATGTGTTGACATGGCATCTGTGAACTGGCGCAATACTCTGGATGCAGATGCCTGTGAGATCCCCATGATATCCCCTCCCCAGTTGTGCTGTGTGAGGTACCTGTGGCTAGTATACCCAAGCCAACACATACAGTGGTACCCACTGTGATAGGTTCCCTCGTCCTGTTTGAGGTGTCAGGTGTGGCAGGCACAGGTCAACAAGCCACTGTAGGAGGTTTTTGTCCACCCCATAGTGCTCCACCATCCCCAGCTCATGTAGCCCCTGGTAAATCACCCTGGGTCTATAAAGTCTTATGTCACCCCAACTGCCAAACGCACACACCTGCTATGCCTTGGAATTGAGCACCTACCTGTCTAGTCTACCAAACTACAGCATTAAGCAGTAACAGAATGCGCTACCAAGTTTCAGCATCACCGCACTCCCAGAGGCATACTTCTAGATGGATGACATCATCAGCAAAGGCAAAGACACCGACAGGGAATGTATGGAGAGTGAGCCGTCTAAAAGCATTACTCTGACCCAGGCAGCTGGAAACACACACACACACACACACACACACACACACACACACACACACATACTTGGCAGGGCCGGGAATTGAGCATACACCTAACTACCTTATCACACTACAGCATTACGCAGTTACAGAACATGCTACTGAGATTACTGGAACACAGCACTCCTAGAGGCATTGTTCTAGGTGGATGACATCATCAGCAAAGGCAAAGACGCCGATAGGGAATGTATGGAGAGTGAGCCATCTAAAAGCATTACTCTGTCCCCAGGCAGCTGGAAACACACACACACACACACACACACACACACACACACACACACACACACACACACACACACACACACACACACAGATACACACGCACACATACTTGGCAGGGCCGGGAGTCGGACAAACACCTAACTACCTTATCATACTACAGCATTACGCAGTTACAGAATGTGCTACCGAGATTACTGGAACACAGCACTGCCAGAGGCATACTTCTAGGTGGATGACATCATCAGCAAAGGCAAAGACGCCGATAGGGAATGTATGGAGAATGAGCCATCTAAAAGCATTACTCTGTCCCCAGGCAGCTGGAAAGACACACACACACACACACACACACACACACACACACACACACACACACACACACACACACACATTTGGCAGGGTTGGGAGTCGAACATACACCTAACTACCTTATCACACTACAGCATTACGCAGTTACAGAATGCGCTACCGAGATTACTGGAACACAGCACTCCCAGAGGCATACTTCTAGGTGGATGACATCATCAGCAAAGGCAAAGACGCCGATGGGGAATGTATGGAGAATGAGCAGTCTAAAAGCATATTACTGTCCCAAGGTAGACGTAGACAAACACATGGCAGTGGTGTGAGCGGGACAACTGCCTATCTACGGAGCACTATTACAACACTACATGGATACAAGACGCGCCACAGACAGTACACCCTTCAAGACAGTCCCAGTGTGTTCAATGTAGGAATCCATCCTGATGTGGGGTATGGACATCTGTTGCCCGGATGACCACTATCGCTATACAGGATGTCAATAGTCATGCCCATACACAGAGGTACATAACCAACACAAGGTGTCACTGGGCATGCTCACACACTTAGTAGCACACGTCCGTTTGGAATGTACTGTGTGTCCATCTACACAATGGTGTACTGGGCATGCTCACACAGTAGTTGCAAAGGGCTGTCTTGTATGCACACGGATTCTAAACACGGAAGGGCACAGTTTGGAATGTACTGTTTGTCCATCTACACAATGGCGTACTGGGCATGCTCACACAGTAGTAGCGAAAGGCTGTCTTGTATGCACACGGATTCTAAACACGGAAGGGCACAGTTTTGAATGTACTCTGTGTCCATCTACACAACGGCGTACTGGGCATGCTCACACACTTAGTAGTAGCGAAGGGCTGTCTTGTATGCACATGGATTCTAAACACGGAAGGGCACAGTTTGGAATGTACTCTGTGTCCATCTACACAACGGCGTACTGGGCATGCTCACACACTTAGTAGTAGCGAAGGGCTGTCTTGTATGCACATGGATTCTAAACACGGAAGGGCACAGTTTGGAATGTACTGTGTGTCCTTCTACACAACAGCATACTGGGCATGCTCACACACTTAGTAGTAGCAAAGGGCTGTCTTGCATGTGCACGGATTCTAAACACGGAAGGGCACAGTGCGTCAATTGTGAACATTGTTAGCACGAACGCTGCACTACACACATCTGACACCGGTCGTCAGTGCTAGCTGTGTAGCGTTCGTGATCACAGCTGACAATCCAGATCCAACAATGGGGAATACGGACATCTCTGCAGTGAGGAACATCTGGCATATGGCACAGTTGTCCACAATAGCACTACCACAGTATACCTTAGATAAAGACATGTGGGCCATAAGACCATGATGGACCACTCCAGGTGTTACTGTCCTGACGTACATGAAGGCCACTCACATGTACTGACCAGTACACACTCAAGAGCCATCACAGATGTCTCAGGTGCAGATCACAGTGGTAAATGCCGCAGTCTACTATGGAGCCCTCGGACATCACCATGTCCTTGGACCAGCAACACACATCCATACATTACTACACCACCATGTTACTCATGACCAGTGGACTGTACATAGGTCTACAGCAACTGTGCAGACTACACATGTACTGACAGGGTTCCATCATGTGGTATGCAATGCAATGATACCACAGTTCATAACCAGGTCGGCTCTACACATAACAGGGGCCCTGGGTCTTACACAGCTGTAAACAGATGACTGTCGCTGTACACCAGAAAACACTCATGTTTGGTTATGACATACATGTAATCGCAGTGGTATGTACATGGTCCACACACACACACACACACACAACGCATATGTACATAGCATAGCTTTTGTTGTCCTCTGTGCAGACAAGTGGCTACAGCAATCACATGCATGCACGTGGAAGGTAGGTCCATGGCTGTTGAATGCTAACAGTACATAAGGTAGCAATATTGACTGAGGTAACATTCCCTCTGTACTAGTTACTCATGACAACCAACATATCATACAACAGTTCATGTGTCATGTATGTCATCACACATGTCCACCAATTGCAATGCATACAAACATGGCTACATGACAGGAATGTAGGACCAACACACATGTACATGTAGTGGTGTGCATGCGGCTACCATGCATGTGCAATAGCTGATGTATGCCGTTCATCTGTGTCTAACTACAACATACAGTTGCAATGCAGCCCCATCATTGATACTTGTATATGGTGAAATACTGACAGTACGGTAGGCTGTACATCAGGTATGGATGGATGTGTGTACATAAAGTGGTGGTCCAGCTTTGCAGATGGATGTTTGCTGAAGACAGCTCACAGGTGTGTCACAAGCTGTCCTACCATTACATGTGCAAACAGTGTGCTATGTTACTGTTACTTGAAGGTGAAGACATACAACCTACACAGCGGTCAGAGTGTTACTGACTGTACGTCACTTGACACCTGTAACACTTACTTCCTCCCGTGTGCATATAGCAGCACAGTTGCAGAAGGTAGTGTTGGTACACATAATGCGGCCAATACAGCTGCATGTCTGTCAGACGTATCATCATATAGCAGGTGTATGATTCACAGTACTGCCATGTGTGTTTGCTTGTGTGCCCATATATGCCACGTATGGTGGGGAATACATCCCAGTTGTTACACACCCCTGTACACTGTTGGAGAGATCTGTACATACTGCAGGGGTGGTGTGTGTATCACACACATGTCAGCTATCTGTATGTGAATGACATTTGTGGACTCCACAGTGTGTGTGTGTGTGTGTGTGTGTGTGTGTGTGTGTGTGTGTGTGTGTGTGTGTATGTATATATGGCTTTCTGGTGCATGGAGTGAGGGTGTATGCTACCATACAGAACAGACATGATCCCTAACCCCTCATGGTGATGCAGTCTACTACCCAGTTGATGCCATCGGTCTCAGCCTTACTGGCTACCTGTACATGTTCATTCTCTGTGTCGCATCATGTGGGTGTACAGTACTGTGAAGGTGATTACCACATAGGCAGGGGTCCTCACCTCAACACTATCAAGTGTGCGTTATAGTGTTGTTGACCCCGTGAGTGTGGTTATGTTACTGTGTGTTTCTATGTATGTCTGTGTGTGTTCTCATCCTGTAATGTGACAGTGTATTACTGCTACACAGTGAGGCCTCATGCTATCAACTGGCCTCTAACGTTGACATCAGCCAGACCACTGTGTATACCCCCCGCACCATGTCACCATACCTGTGATGTGACCCGGTATGTATGTCACGTCTCTAGCCACTGTAGCCTATTAAACAGCTCACATGCTTCTGGATCAGAAGATGTGTGGACATCTGTGGAATGGTAGCCTTTCTAACAGTGAAGTTGAGGGTACGTATAGCATGCTGGTATTGCCATACATGCCTGTGAATACTCCACATTTACACATGGGAAACTGCAAACACTGCTACTTATTGGCACATGCAAGTAGACCTTAAGGAGGGAAGCAGGGCATTATTACCAACATGCTGTTACTGTTGTTACCAAGACACAGACTGTGAACATACAACAATGCACTCTAGCTGCAAACACTGTAATGTAATGGCACATGCAATTAGACCTTAAGGAGGGAAGCAGGGCATCATTACCAACATGCTGTTACTGTTGTTACCAAGACACATACTGTGAACATATAACAATGCATTCTAAACCTGTACTACATGGTATGTCTGGTGCGTGTCAACAGTACACAACAAATGTAATATACACTTCACACTATTCTCTTCACCCTGTGCATCAGACCATATGAGCATGTCCCTGCACCGATGGTGTGGATGACAATGATGCGGCAAAGGCATCATGATATGCACAGGGTGATAATGTTTGCCAGGGGCATAGGCTGCACCAGTGGATGACATCATGTGTGTGGGTTAGGGCTGGTGATCTGATTGGACATGTGTGGTCGTTATGCATGTGGGTGTTGCGGTGCCCTACAGATGTTTCTGCTGTGTGCGTGTATGTGTGCACACAGTTCTGCCATGTGTCCAGCCTACACAGGGGTATTATTGACTGCTCCAGATTGTACAGACCAGGATGTACAGCTCACTGTGTCCGGCCATGGCCACGTGACCTGTGCCTGCCAGGGGTTGTATGGGCACTACCGGGCAGAGGTACAGATTGGCTACTGTCCAATGAAACATGTCCACTGGAACCGTGTCCCCACTGGGAACATCCAGGGCCATGTCCACATGGCCTGCTGTGTCCTGGTGTGGAAAGCGCAGCACCAGCTGCACTGCTACTGCTACCAGCACTGTGGGAGCGGGCATGTGAGGTGGCTCATTCACGTTGACCTGCATCAGGTGGTGTAGCTGGCCTACATCCACGTGGCCTACACCTAACTCCTACCAGATGTTCCAGCACAGACAGCTCATGCTCGCAGATTGCCATGCCATGATCAAGGATTCCAACCATGTCACCCAATCGCCTGTCCAGAACATCAGCAATCTGCTGTTGAGCATTTGCCAATGCCTGGATGTTGTTGTTTAAAGAATGGATAGCAGCCCTCTGATGCCTCTACTCTTCTGTGTTCTGCCGTTCAGCACATGCCTGTGCCGCCATTACAGTCTGGAACATGCGTCTGGTGACACCAGCTGCTGCACTCTGTCCTGCAGGTGCATGTCTGCCAGAGGTCCTCCTACGAGCAGCACTGGCCACATGCCTGTGTGGCACATCTGCAGTCATTACACTGACACCATGGTGTGGATTCACACCTTCTGTAGCCACCACACATTCCTGTTCCAAGCTAACACACGCTGACTGTCCTTCCTCTATGGCCACTGGTGATGGGGTATGTGTTGGCATGAGTACTGTGTGCGGGGAAGAGGGGGACATAGCTGGGATGTCAACCATTGGCACAGATTCAGCCCCTGTCAACCCTGCCTGTACCACATGCATGTGGTCATCACTGCTAGTATCTGTGGGGACACTAACATCAGATGGACCACAGGAGGGTAACACACCTACATCACCTGTGAATGCAAAGAAAGTCTCTACATTACAATAGACACACACACACAGACACACACAGACACACAGACTCACTGACTCACCATGCATGTGATTTGACAGACGGCATGCAGCATGCATGTGATACAACAGACGGCATGCAGCTCAGACATTAATAGTGGCAGTTAGCATACCTCCCTGGCTTGCACACAACAGCAAGCAGGTGTCATATCAGAAGCCATGCAGTTCACACAATCATGGTAGTAAGCATGCATCCCTGTGATACACCATGTGGACCAGCACAGGTTAACAGTACACATGGCTGATGTGACCTTGACATTGACATGTAGTATGACATGTAATCTGCTGACGTGTGCATTGACATGCATACATGTCTGACACAATGGTGTCCTGACACATGTACAGCAGTGCAATGGGTATCACATTGCAGTGTTGTTTGTATGCCCTACATATAGAAAGCACTTTTAGCAGATGTGCATGAGCATTGAAGGGTAGTATGAGGCGTCTACATTGCTATACAGTGTGAAGTACAGATACTATAGCAATAACCCACGCCTGGGTGTGGGTAATGTGGGATTTACCCACGGTTGACATGGTTTGGTCCCGAGGGCGAAGCCCGAGGGACCAAACAAAGACAACCGTGGGTAAATCCCGCATTACCAACACCCAGAAGTGGGTTATTGCTATTATACTATGACATTATTTAAGAAAAGAAATATTTACTTTTCTTAAATAATGGCATTGTATAATGCCTCTTTGCTGCCCTTCTGCAGCTGTCTGGTATCCGAGGCAGTTCTGATGTACTGCGCATGCCTACGCAGTACATCAGAGCTGTGGCCAAAAGCAACGGAGAAAGCAAGATCTCCATTGCTTTTTACTGTTTCGCTATGTTAAATGGGTTTAACATAGCAAGACAGCTTTAAAATAAGCAACGGAGATGTCTGTTGCTTATTTTATAGCTGCCTCGCTATGTTAAACCCATTTAACATAGCGAAACAGTAAAAAGCAACGGAGATCTTGCTTTCTCCGTGCTTTTTAAACCTGTCTCGCTATGTTAAATGGGTTTAACATAGTGAGACAACTTTAATAAGCACCGGAGATCTCCTTTGCTTATTTTAAACCTGTCTCGCTATGTTAAACCCATTTAACATAGTGAGACAGGTTTACAAGAAAAGCAACGGAGAAAGCAAGATCTCCATTGCGTTTTACACACTGTGTCGCTATGTTAAAGGAGTTTAACATAGCGAGACAGCTTAAAAAAAAGCAACGGAGATCTCCGTTGCTTTTTAAACTAATGTCGCTATGTTAAACTCTTTTAACATAGCGAGACAGTGTTTTAAAGAGACTTATACTAATGGAAAAGTCCGGCGGACGGACCTTTTTCCATTAGTATAAGTCGATTTACAATGTGCACGCTGGCCAATCAGCGTGCACGTTTTGGAATATTAATGGGGGGGTCATGGTATAATGTGCCATTGCATGGCATCATGAGGCGCCTATATTGCTATACAGTGCATAATACACACACAGTGCATAGCCATGACTGCGTGCAAACACATGACATAACTACTGTGGATTGTGACCCACGTCGCTGAGATGTATATACCCTAAACCATGCTGTGTCATGTGACAGGTCACTGGAAGACCTGAAAATGACACCCCTGCACAACTACTAACATGTCTTAGCTGCCTGGCAGCCATGTCCACACATGGCAGACTTGTCAATACACCATGTCCCACATGGCATTTATGTACCACACACACGAGGTGCACGGCTGACAGAGATGTCCAACAGCAGCAAGACAAATATACGGTATCTGTGGCTTGATGTAGTGTCTATGTCTGTGGAAGCTGTACAGGTGACTACTGTCATGCTATGACACAGTCATGATGTTCAACACATCTTATATGGTCGAATTAAGTGACACCTCCATAAGATGTGCACAGGCTTTTAGGTTGTCCAGTGTTCCACATCAACTATATAACCATTCAACAAAGGCTATAGTTGGACCATGTGTGGACAATGTGCAACAGGGTGTATACACATCACATCTACTGTGTGGCTACATGTCTCTGGCCATCCTCCATGGCCATGTGTGAACATGTGTTGGCCAAATGTTTGTGATGGCCGTCTATCTCACATGTCTGTGTTGTCCCATATGACATACACCCATAGATGTCAGATACATCACTGTCCACAGGGTTATGCAGACAAAGGGTTGTATGTTTGGTATGTGGGGTATGTATTATGGGATAGTGAGACAATATTGCAGCTGGAACACTACATGTCTGGGACTTGTCAGATGGCACATTACAATGTGTGCACCCATTGCAGGGGCATATTACACAATGGTGAATCCTATGGGATGCCCACATCCCAGCTCACTGTGTGGTACTGTTTGCATACCACACATGTGTTGTTGCAATGTATAGTACATATGCCTACATTGAACAACACCTCCACCCTTGTATGCACAGCTGTCCACACATCTAGCAATGACAGATATTGTGGTTTCATGTCGGTGTTTCATTTAGTCTGTATATATTGCACATGGGTAGCCAGTATGCTTGATGACAGATGCGACCGGTATATCGTGACAGGACCATACATTATGTGTACATGTGTTAACTGGCCACATGGTGAATAGATATATGCATTAACATGCCTGATACTGATAACTGTCTCACCTGCAATGGACTGATGTCTGTGCGGCATGCCAGAGGTACCTGTATAGGGGTGACACAGCAGTTTGAACATTATCCATGACTGTATGACAGCTACAGGGTGCACTGTGCATGTTAACACATTCGCCTGTACAATAGCATATAGTGTGCACATGTGTGCATACACAGGGTAGCAAACTATAGTATGCAGCATGTGTGTAAACATACCTTGCATATGATGTTACATTACATATTGTACAGTGACACATGCAACTAAATGGGATATAATAGAAATATGTGCAGTAGTGACTTACCAGGCAACTCCAGGCTCAGTGGTTGGGAGACACCCACCTCCACGATGGCAGCTAGTGTTTGTGAATGCTGTTCTGATGGTGTCCCCAGGCTGGCCAGTAGCTCCTCGGTGTGTGTGAGTGGGGGCTGGGTTGGTGGCCCACCACTTGTTCCACCTTGTTCCCTGGCGATTGCATTGGCACGCTGTTTTGCATGTTGTATCAGGTCCATGCAGTGTCTGTGCACCTGCTGGTAGGTGTGGTTATGGCCACCCACATCATTAACCCTCCTGCGTAGTTCCTGCCACAGGTCGTCACTCTGTTGGGCATGCTGTGGCACATGGCTGAAGAACACCTCATAGTTATCATGGAGGTACGGGATGAGGACTTCATCCTTCAGGTGGCTATACTCTGGCATGCGTGAACGAGGCATTATCTGGAAGAGATAATGATGGAAACAGGTCACAGTATCACAGAGATGTACAGAGATACAGCTGCACATACATTTGTATTAAATCTAGTACATATGAAAAGTTATCTTTGCAAATCGTCATGACACTGACATGACTGACATGTTTGTGTCACACACATGTAACACCCATTGTGCATTGGATATCATCACCATATATGTGTCACCTCATTACATTGCTCATACTCGATGTGAATGCTGTCTTGATGTGGGCATGTCTGTTTGCCTGTACTGGTGTTCTTACCTATCAGCACATGCCTGGATGTGTCCACAGTAATGCTGTTGACCTTGATGCTGTGTATATGTCACATATCAACACATACACTGCCTTAATGGACATGAGCAGTGACAATGCACACATGCAAACGGAAACCTTTACATGCATGTGTTTTGCCATATACATCTACATGGCACTGTACAGCAGTTCAACATCCTGCCACATATCACCTGTGTTGCACATGTGATACACATGGGACAATGGCTAGCCGGACGTTATTTGCAGGGATGGTTATCAACCATAGCATGTACGGGCAAGGTTTTCTAGCTGTATCCAACAGCCATTTTGCCACCGCCAGGTGCATCAGTGCCACATTACTGATCCAGACAGTTAATGATACATCTACCATGCGGTCATCGCACCATGTTTGACAGAGATGACATGTGCAGCTTTGATGGACAGGGTTGCATGGTATGGCAGGAGTATGTAACATGTATGGCACAGGGATCTGTCCAGCATGTGGCGATCATTGTAGTAGGACGGTGGCTGTCCATGACGTATGTCTTTCAGATCAGGATATGTACGTGTAGCATGTCCAACATCACAGTGTAGCACATGTCTTTATGCAAGGTAGCCAGCATGCTGCATAGTGGAGGTGAGGATTGTGAAGGCTGGTATCGCCCATCCACGCATGGCCAATACCCCTGAAAGGTGATATGTGATCCAATATTGGTCACCCGAGTGCTGAGTATGCCTGTCCAATGATCTCCATGCTCATGGATGGCACCCTGTCATGGCATGGGTGCCTTGTATGATTACCTAATAGGCCTGGAGATGTCACCAGCTCAGGGAGGTGAACTGCACAGCACCATCCCTTACACACAGTGTCAATAATGTTGACCACTGCCTAAGTGGTAGTTAATGGGTACAGGGTTATTCACCTAGCAGTGACAATGCTATTATCAGCTGTCAGATTGTGCACATATGTCACGCACCTCACCCACAAAGCCCATTCTGTATGTTGTCCACAACACTAAGACAGCTATTGCTCCTAGGTCATGGCCATTCACATCCTTACATACGCAGATGCCTCCCATTTGTCTGTGTTGTATGGGCTACAATGAGGGGGGAGTACAAAACATTAACCCTGTTTTACTGTAGCTGCCACTGGTGTGGTATGCACATGTCACTGAGACACCTTTTGTAGCGTTGCTTCCATCAACAGGCCACTGGTAGACCACTCCTGTGACATACGAAGGTACATCTAGTATACTCATTGTAGCTGGAACACAGTATGGGTGATGTCCTATGACCTGTCACAGGTATGTTATGCAGTGTAAAATCATCCATACTGTCATCTGCATCTGTACTGCTAACATCTACGTTGATAAAGGTTCATAGACTTGCAGACCATACTCAGCAGGGTAATAGTGCAGTGCCTCCAATTATGACTGGCGTCTCTGCTTGTGGGTTGCAGTGGGTTTATATTATGCAACACCCTATCTGTATTGCATATTCATGCTCAGCACTTGTTCAGAACATGTAAGCACTTCATGAGCTACTATTTACTATAGCACACATTCCAACTTATTTCTTACAGGTACACTGTCTGTCCTTACATTTCCAGCTTGCTTACAGTACAACAGCTGTTGTACACACGTAATTCACATATCTTGTGAGACATGGTTGAATATACAGGCATGTCCAAGTGTCACTTACCAGTGTTATTGCCAGTCTATATGATGAATATGGCAAACATGAGGCAATAGAGCAATTGTCTCATGTATACAGTCAATGCTCACCTCCCAACATACGACACTACAGCCTGTGGGAGATGCACATATGTAGCCATGCTGGGGGTAATGCTCTCACCAACCCAGACTGAACCTGACATTCATGTGGGGATGTTTAACATTTGCAACACACCCCACTCATCACATAGTCTCACTAGATCTCCACCATCACAGGCCACACATAGTATGACTACAACTTTTGCAGAACCTCTCCATACTCTCTGTGTAGGCAACAGAGGCAGCCCCCATCACCAAACGCAACACCAATTACTTATAGCCCACAGACTCATGTGTGCACATCACCACAGCCAATAGGGTGTCATAACATATCCAACACACTGGACATAGGTGACTCTGTAGGCGGTCACACTGATGTCTCACTCAGCAGGCTACACAAGGTGATAGTCGCTTACATCTGGCTGCCGGGTAACAAGATCCGCAACATAACCTATGCACCCATGCCACACCTCACCAGGTACGATTTGACTGTCATTCCCCATGCTAGTGTGACTGCCCTGAGATGTAACTTCCTGGACTACATGTACAGGGACATGCAATAGCTCTCCGGTCTTGTAGCCCAGAAGGTATCGCCCAAGCCCTGAGAAGCATTCTGCATTCATCCAGACTGCTACCACTGTACAACGACTGAATGTTTTACTTCAACAGTTGCCTATGCTTCTGCTGCCATTCCACAGTCATCCAGTATCTGTCTGTTTGAATGACATGGTCAACAAAACACAATGCTTTGGCACAGATGACCTGCACCTGTCAGCCCTAGGAGTACAAATAACATGTAAGGCTCTTGCTGCTCCTATACTGCCTGTCTTGGACAGTTTCCAATAACATTCACCACCAGAACAGGAACAGGCAAGCAAAACCTGGGGTACTGTTACTCAATGCTTGACATCTTCATCTGTAACGCACTCAGGTGAGGCACTCCTTATAATGGACCATTTCGATATCTCTGCAGTGACTGGGACCTGCCTCTAGGCTCCGGAGAGCACACCTGCACTGACAGGTTACACGCAGACCACACCTTTCAGTCATGTAACCAGAACCGGAATACCCACGGCGGAGGTGTGTCCATATTTCACAAGGATGTACACACCTCCAGGCTGGTTCCTTAGCACAATGCATCAGAGGTGATCCACGTGCAACTAACTGTGGCCAGAACTGCTATACACATTGTAACTTGCTACGGATTCAACAACATACCCCATGGTTACCGGCCCTCATTTCTTGGTGTACTGGACAGTAGGGTTCAGACAGGTACTACTGATGTGAGACTGACACTACCCCGCACTTAACTGGGATACCTACTCATGTACCGACACATTAGGCCAACGCTTTCTCGGATTCATAACCTCCACTTGGCTGGATCAACCCATACACACCACCACCAAGACCAACAATATCCTAGACATGGACATTACCAACATGTGACTGGTGTTCCACACCTGGGGTTATCCCCTCATTGGTAGTTTCTGAACATATGCTAATCACCCTTGTTATCCACATCCCGGCACCACACCCTTCACGGAATACACAGTACAAGATTTCTGCAATGCTTACTTCAGATGTCTTATGACAGCGGTAGTAAACGTCATGACACCCGTGCAGATGGACAATGCACTTACAAATGCTGACACATACACCAGTGCACTTCATTAGCATTTACACGACTGCATGGATCATGCTATCCCAAACAGAGCCATGATGGTACCCACCAGATAACGGACGCCAGTCTGGGGGTCCAGTTCCATGCACATAATGTACAACAGAAGGTGGTGGCTGTTGCAAAGTGGAGTACAATCCCATGGGTGGGGTAGCTCACTGGTCAGCCTCAGTAGGAATCCAGGATCCCTTATCACATCCTCCAAAGCTAGCTATGTAAACATTACTGCGACACATTCCAAGGACTACCACAAAGCATTATGGAGGTATGTCAGTACTCAATGGCAATACCCACATCTGCTCTGACATATGACGGTTATGCAGGAACATTACAGACCGACTGCTATTGGCAACATCCTGGCAGATAGGTTCAATGCTAACTTTACACCCTCTCACTCCCTACAGGGCCAAAATCCATACAGGTACAATGCAGAGTCCCTGTGGTCACAACTACGCAGTTCCAACCTGCACTCTCTAAGGCCTGGAACACAGACTCCATGTGAACATCCAACATCCCAGGCTGTGATTTACACAAACCTCAGAACAATGTGGCTCCCCACTTGGCCACCAGATTCAGTAATAGCCTTGTATCAGACATTGTGGCCCCTGAATGGTGCACAGCAACAGTTATCACACTCCACACAGGTGGCACCACAATGAACCACAGGGACTATTGCCCTATACACCTGACTGGACTGTTCTGCAAGGCTATGGGGCACATCATCATGGAAGTTATTCACAGAGACATTGTTGGCCTCCAGACCTTTGATGCCACCCGGGTTGGATTTGTTAGGGCCAGACCATGGCTCCTACACCTGGTGGACTCCTTTGATACAGTTACCAGGGTAGTTGTTGATGGTAAGGGGGTCCACACAGCCTACATTGTCCTCTCATTGATTAATTTATAGGCATTGAACAGGTTACACATGATGTTAGAGGGGGACCTACACACCTAAGATTATTAGAGAGGGAATTACACTGGCAGATTAAGTTGGAAGCATATCACAGTCCTGGGTTGAATGAATCTTGTTCCATCTCATGCATTCTCCGTATTTTGAGTTTGAGGAGATAGCTTGGCATTATTTTAATACATGCTAAAAAAGATTTGCTATACATATGATTGGTTTATGTTCACCTATTAAGTTAACATTTGAAACTTCTTTGGTTAAAATGTTCAATATATGATTTAAGTTTTTCTGGGACATTAGATTTTGTAACTATACTTTACAAGTATTGAGAATGTCATTTGATTTTTTGATTTGACACAAGTTTTTTGCGATGACTCTGTTTACATATTATTATTTTTTACAGGTTGGCAGTATCTCAACATAGTTGTAGCCATTGCTCATTTTAAATTCTACCTCAATTTTTATTATATATTTTTTTACATTTTTTTACTTTCTTATTTAAAGTGGATTTATTTACAATTTTTTTGGGGTTGATTTTCAACCTGTATTGTAGTTTGTTAGAGGAAATATACATGTTTTTAACTGAATTAATATGGGTAATAAGTTAAAAGGGCTTCTTTACCTTTATTGCAAATTTTTTTAATGTAATTAACTTAATTACTTGCAATTGCTTTATGTAATAAGTGACGTCATGTTATTTAAAGCAGATGTAGAGTTAATTCATTATTTTCTGAAGAAGTTTGCCTAGGAAGGCATTCGAAAAGCGCTTCAATAAATTTTTCATACAAGTTGGGACTTTTTGCTTTGGCAGTGATTTTAAACTGACAGCATTGGACTGTGGATACTTCAACTGTTTGGTTTACTCTACGGTTCCTCTTTTTTGTTTTACTAGTATTTTATTAATTTCTTGGTATGGCGTCTGAAGGTATGGGTGAACCGGTGAGTGATTTTCCGAATGCAACTCCGGAGATACTGAAACCGGATCCGCCAAGCAATATCAGTCCAGTTCCTATTAATGGTTCTACCCACAATATCAGCGATAAATCGCTGGAACTACTATTTTCAAAAATCGACGTTATGTTAAACAGAATTGATTTACTCGAGAAACAGCAAGTTAACGCACAAAATTTAATTAAATCTTCTCTTCCTACTCTAATGTCTAACTCGGCAGTTAACAGAGATTCGACAGAGTTTGTGTTAAACGACGTTTCAACAGCAGCACCTCCACTAACAGTTACGCTACCAGCTGCTTTGGGGATTAACACTACAGGTGGTTTCCGTCACCAACAAGCTACTGTTGACATCATTTCCAATCGTGGTGTCCCTTTGAATGTGTCAAATTTCCATACAGCTGATGCTCCAGTAAGTAATGAAGGAGCGCTTGAGAACAGTGTTTGTACTACAGGGCGTCCACCGTTTGTCTTTACTGTTAAACAAAGGAATATTTTGGCAACGGAAAATGTCACTGGTTCATCAAAGGGTCTACCACTTCCACCTACTAATTTGCAGAGGAGAATTCCGGCGGCAGGTTTGACGGCTGAAGTGCACCAGCATCAGAGTGAAGTAGCGACTTCACCTACTGACTCGCAGAGGAGAATTCCGGCGGCAGGTTTGACGGCTGAAGTGCATCAGCATCAGAGTGAAGTAGCGAACCACAATTTTGCTCGACATTCCTTACTAAGTATAACACAACCAAGAGGGCAGCAACCTTCATCGCTCTCGATTAACTTTACTGATTCTATTGGAAATAATTTGAACATGCAGAGTCAAAATTGTATTGGGACTCAACCTACAGGGGTACTCGTCGGAGTTGACAATCCACCAGTTTCCGTGAGTAATATTTTTCAGAAGTTCCCTGACTTTAACAATTGGGTTTCATTTAACCCTTCATTTGGTTCTAATGTTTTTTGTGATCCACTCCAACAAAGCAATAGAGACCCTGACATTGTATATAACTTAAAACAGCTTGATTCTATTCTATTGAAAATCAAGAAATTGCAACTTGAAGTAGCTTACTTCAATGAATGTTTGGCACGGAAGATCGTGCCTAAAGGTTTGAGACACTATCAGTTCCCAACTGGGTTAATTGCCAACTCTACATTTCATAAGGAACTTTTGTGCCTCTTCGACCAGCATGGGGCGGACCTTTTGAACTTAATTATTAAACATTATCTTGTTCAAATTGATGATTTAAATATGGAGGCATCGTCATTAGATAACATTATTAAAAGTGACCTCCTGTTTGAAAAATTTTCATATGATTACGCTAAGCTTTTCAATGTTATAGATGCACATTTGAATAAACTTAAATCCATTAAGGTTAAGAAATTGGATAGGGACACTAAGGCTTATAGGGATGGGGTAGCTTACCCAAGCCCACCTTCAGGTCAAGTTTGGAAAGGTAGTTCTAGACCTCCCAACTCCAAAGTGAATTCAACACCTAAGACCCAGCCTGATTTGATGTTACACAATCCTGATCAAATAGTAGAGGAGGGGGAATTTGAAAGTAGTGAGTACCAGCCAGTTGAATTACGTAGAAGTGAACGCCTACTGAATAGAAACAATGCAAACGCGAGGTTTAATGGCGTAACACAAGAAGTTTCTAACAATGATAACAACAACAGTAATTTTTTAGGGGCCAAACCGAAACAGAGGAACCATTGGTCGAATCGACCGATTCAAAGGAGAAACAACAGGTAATTAGGGACTCCTCTTATAATAGTGACAGCTCTGACATGACATCAACTAGTCCATTAGATCATTCGGTCGATGTGCCTTTCATCTTAGATAACGGTAGTTCAGTACTTTCTGAAGGACCAGAGGTGATAGTGAATTCATCTGGTGACTTTAAGGTTTATAATTTCTCGCACATGGCAGTTTCCACCGCAATGGCTGACTTGTTGGCTAAAGGCCAAACTTATGTCCCGAAGCAACGCCTTGATACAGTCAAGACTATACTAGATGTTAAAACTTTCACTAGGAAACTCAATTTTCAATTAATGATGGGGGGTGAGGTATACACAGGGGGTGGTAATCAGCTTCATGTACCTAGTACTTACAACCCTCCACTCCACCCTCTTCTTTCCACTTTTGAGCAAATATGTGAAGTGGATATTAGGAGTACTAGGAAGGTGCCAAGTAAGGGCCAAACAATTGAACGTATCAAGGAGATGGACCTCCTCTCTACGTTTCGGGCGCAGAATGTTCGAGTGTGTAAACCAGATAAGGGAGGAGGGGTGGTGATATTTAACCAGGATGATTACTTTGAACGTATGACATCTATGTTAAAACCACCAGCCTACACTCTAAGTTCTAGAAATGAAGTGAATCACTCCTATAAAGTCATCAAGGACAACATTGAAGAAATGTTTCTGGAAAGTAGGATTAACCAGGATCTTTATGACTACCTATATACGTCATTCCCTAGGTTCCCTTATCATTTTGGAATACCAAAGTTACACAAGGACTTGATTAACCCTCCTATGCGTCCTCTCATCGACAGTCGTGGCTCTCCAGCATATGCGTGTGCTAAGGTCATTGATAACATCTTACAGAAATTTGTTAAATTAGAGTCTCAGATTTGCAAAGACTCCTGGTCCTTTCTTACTAAATTGAATAACATCGAATATCAAAGTCACTACAACTTGTTGACCATCGACGTCAGGGATCTATATACAAGTATTCCACATGATGTGGCAATTGATTGGGTTTCTGCTAGAATGAGAGCACATGAAGCTAGTAATTATGACATAGCTCTTGTAGGTGAACTACTGGATTTGGTCTTAACCAACAACTTTTTTATGTTTGGGGATAATTTCTACATGCAGAATATTGGCGTAGCTATGGGGTCACCATGTGGGGCAAGTGTTGCCAACTTGGTAATGGCAGACTGGGAACATCAATTTGTATTAAACCATCAGTCCTACATTGAACAGATAGGATTTTATACTTGTTTCTTGGACGACATTTTCATTTTATTTAAAGGAGAAGAGGTGGAAGCAGAAGAATATGTGAGTTTTCTCAATAATACAACCAATTTTTTGTGCTTCACGTTTCAATTCTGCACCACAAGGATTTCCTATTTAGACATTGCATTGACGAAAGACCTGGAATCAGATTGCTTTCTTGCTTGCATATATAGGAAGTCGACCTACTCCAATACCTTCTTGCACTTCTCCAGTTGTCATCCCTTTTCACAAAAGAGGGCAGTAGTAAAAGGGCAACTGGTGAGAGCTACAAGAATGGTCAGTAAGGATGATGATTTCGTTCTTGAATGTTCTTTGATGAAATCGATGTTCCTAAGTCGCTCCTATCCATTAAACCTACTTGATGACCTCATCAGCGAGGTAACACATAAGAGGTCAGTTAATATCTATGAACCCCTGTTACCATTTAGGCCATCTGTTGTTCCTATTTGTTTGGGTACAGCTGTTCAGCATGTGGAGAGGAACCCTGAACCAGCCTCTGTAGGATTGCCTAGATTTATCACCACCTTCTCAGTTGACAGTTCAATGTTGCGTCACATTATTAACAAAAACTGGCACCTCTTTCGTGCTGACCCCTTAGTTTTCTCAAAGTTAGGCTCTGTTCCCAAAATCACGTATAGGAAAGCTAAGAATCTTAAATCGTTTTTTGAACAGAAATCGTCCTTTGTCAGATCACCTGGCATGTTTAAGTGCCAAAATTGTAATTATTGCCGGTTTATTCTTGAGTCTAATCGATTTCATGTTCAAAACCAAGAATTTAAGTTGAAATCTAGACTGAATTGTAATTCCACTATGTTAGTGTACCTGGCTCAATGCCAGAACTGTTTGGGATTTTATGTAGGGAAAACCGAGCGTAAGCTCAGAGAGCGCATTTATGAACATACTTATGCGATTAGAAAAGGCAAGGAGGCCAATGCCCTAGCAAAACACATTCAGGAATTCCCTACGCACAGTTTTAAATTTATAGGCATTGAACAGGTTACACATGATGTTAGAGGGGGACCTACACACCTAAGATTATTAGAGAGGGAATTACACTGGCAGATTAAGTTGGAAGCATATCACAGTCCTGGGTTGAATGAATCTTGTTCCATCTCATGCATTCTCCGTATTTTGAGTTTGAGGAGATAGCTTGGCATTATTTTAATACATGCTAAAAAAGATTTGCTATACATATGATTGGTTTATGTTCACCTATTAAGTTAACATTTGAAACTTCGTTGGTTAAAATGTTCAATATGTACGTATTTAAGTTTTTCTGGGACATTAGATTTTGTAACTATACTTTACAAGTATTGAGAATGTCATTTGATTTTTTGATTTGACACGAGTTTTTTGCGATGACTCTGTTTACATATTATTATTTTTTACAGGTTGGCAGTATCTCAACATAGTTGTAGCCATTGCTCATTTTAAATTCTACCTCAATTTTTATTATATATTTTTTTACATTTTTTTACTTTCTTATTTAAAGTGGATTTATTTACAATTTTTTGGGGTTGATTTTCAACCTGTATTGTAGTTTGTTAGAGGAAATATACATGTTTTTAACTGAATTAATATGGGTAATAAGTTAAAAGGGCTTCTTTACCTTTATTGCAAATTTTTTTAATGTAATTAACTTAATTACTTGCAATTGCTTTATGTAATAAGTGACGTCATGTTATTTAAAGCAGATGTAGAGTTAATTCATTATTTTCTGAAGAAGTTTGCCTAGGAAGGCATTCGAAAAGCGCTTCAATAAATTTTTCATACAAGTTGGGACTTTTTGCTTTGGCAGTGATTTTAAACTGACAGCATTGGACTGTGGATACTTCAACTGTTTGGTTTACTCTACGGTTCCTCTTTTTTGTTTTACTAGTATTTTATTAATTTCTTGGTATGTTGTCCTCTCATTGGCTTTCAGCACCGTTCTCCATTCTGGTATTGACAACATACACATCCACCTGCACATCGACCCCTACATCTTGGGATGTTATGCAAAGTGGCTCATAGACAGGACCCACACAATGAGGATACCATACTGTGGTACCTACTGTAATTCAGTTACACTTGGCGTACCACAGTCCTCGGTCATAGGGCCCCTCATGTTCGGTATATGCTTCCCTGAGGTACAGGCTAACACGGAGGGACTTTCCCTGAATAGGTTTCCAGATGACTGCAAACAAGGGGCCATGATTGATCCACCAGCTGATACAGACACCTTCCATATGGGTGTCACTGTGACGGATACCTGATGTCAGTAACATGGCCTCAAGCTGCATAACACAAGGTGCATAGACATCTCCTTTGGATTACACCAATCACCCACTGACTGTCACATAGGTGGTAGTCCCCTACATACATGTGACATTATACGGGATCTTAGTACACACGTATATATCACCCACTCCTTTGATAGCCATATTGCCAATGTGGCGTGGATATCCTTCTACGTGGCCACCCTTATCTGTAATGGGTTTGTAGCTGGAACAAAGGCACCCATTGTACCTCTATACTCCTGACGTATGACACACATTCAAGGGTACAACACCCCTTTTGGGGTGTACCTTACGGAACAGCAATGGCTTTACATACCACAACATTAACACACCATGAGGATTATTGACCTCCGAAGGATGACATATGCGGCACAATTACGGACACCATGACTGTACACATTTGCATACTGCATACTCAGGGGTGACCTCTGCTGAACATACAGGGCCCATGTCCACAACAATATTTATGGATATACTCCACATAAGCAACATAAGCAAAGGCCACTGAGAGCAACATGCTCATGGATATGTGCACAAATGCAACAATGAGTGGAACGTGCTTGAGGCATACATTCCTGAACCAGACACTCACCATGCTTTGGAACATGATTCCTATGTACATCAAGCAGGGACACTCACTAGCACTTTTCATGAGATACCTCGATGGGTGGATGGGAGACACACGTACACCAGGGATCACTGCAGTGGCTGTACTGTACACAGGTGCAGGTAACACATGGCTCTGCTGTTCACAGATAGGACACTACCCTAGGGAGGTGCCGCCAGTGAAAACACTGTCATTGGGCTTACACATGGACTTGGCCAGACAGCATAGTACCTCACTATGAACCTGTGAAGCTATTACATGTCCTTTGTGCATGGATAATTGAGTAGCTCTTCCATTTCAGTTAGCTATCATGCTGTTACAGTGTCCTGTGACTACAAGCCATATGTATCCTGTTATTGTGTATTGTACATGCCAATAGACGATACCCTTTGTTTGCATGATATAGCAGTTATGCTGTGTAAAATATCTGACATATCTACCTACAATACTGTACATTACACATATTTTAAACATTATCCCATAATGCAAAGCATACTTGCACAGCAGGACCACCTTAGCCATGTTAATCTCATTATATGCCCTTACACATGCCTACTGTGACAGTAAATCAACATATACTATCCCCTGCTATGGCACGTACTTGTTGGACAGACACTACCACTGAAGGCGGGTGGTGTGGAATTCTTGTGTTTAAAGCCCTCATGTAGTATCCCTTGTGGTGTATGAGATGTTTACCTTGTGGCCCACAGCAGGACACACAATTTCTACAAGTGTTACTATGCTCAACAAGACATCACTACATAATACCTTTTCCCACTTTATGCATTGCGTACACTTTAATTACTACAAAACAGGCTTTACATACACTGACATACTGAGTGTTCTACATACCTTGTTTCTGAGTCTTCGTAAATATCTCTCTTACACCTTTCCTGTTTAAATGGTTCTATGGTATGAGCTTACGGTTTGAATGTATGGCAAGGCATCCTTATATACGTCGATACCTGTAACATGTGGTATCCTGCTGCCAATTGGTGTTCCTGAGTAAATTATTACATGCACATCAGCTGTGCCACTACTCCATTCAGCAATTACACAGCAACAGTGGGGTGTAATTTAATTCTCCACTTGGGCGTTGCCCGTTTGCCCTACCTTCGGGGAGATAGCCTGTATGTGTTTTGTTGTGAGGAATTGCAACTGCTATTTGGAGAGACACGGATATTTTGAATTCATGTCCCCCGTGGATTGTGTGTGACGGCTAGAGTATGTGGTTCTACATGTGAGTGTACCTGTCATCTCAACCATCTGATAAGGGACTACTGCAAACAAAACCTGTAGCATCACCGTCTGTTCCATTATACAGCAGCTACGATTTCACATGGAGCCATTATAAATGTGTCTCTCACAAGGTATGTTAACGGTTCTGCAGATGTAATTGAATGAGTGGATGTTTGTGATGTTATTACAGTCTGTATTGCAATTGTTTTGGGTGTGGGGAAGATGTAGGTGGGTGTACATAGCATATACAGGTTTGTGGGGAATTCATTTATACATATTCCATATATGTGTGTGGGCTCCTTCCCTAATTGAAGACCTATCATTTAGTAGACTGAGAAACTATGGTTGTTACGGGCTTATACATTGAGCCGTTGTTAATTGGTTTCTATATAGCATGCAGGTGAGGTTGATACTTCAATACCTCTGGAAATGCATCGATATTTAAGGGAATGTTACTAAATGACAGCTGTCTCGTGTATTTCTGTCACAGATATTTGCACTCATTGCAGTTGTGTTGGTGACTGAACCTCTTTGGCATAGGTTGCCACCTTTTCAAATGGCCATAGTGGGACATTTGCAGGACACACATCGGTGTTTACAGGCCGACACATACCCATGGTCAGTACACAGGATAGAACATACTTTTATTCTGAATACATACTTATTCTTGAAGCACTTTAGCGATTTATCATGTTTCATGTAACATTTACATATTTTAGATACAGGCATAACTATTTAATGCAACTATTGCATAATATACGGGACATAATTATGTCCTACAATCTCGGACATTTGCTCTTTTTAATATTTGTTTTCAGGACACAACTGCCCAGGGAGGGGCTATCCCTCTTAAAGTGGGACCGGTGGTAACCGTATGCCTACGGCCAGCTATGAACACACCTACCATAATGATCTACCTCCGAGTTAGCACTGACAGACAAACGATGCAAACACACACACACACATTACCGTCCCACAGAAACGCACACGGCACCCTCAACACACACATACACAGACTACAGCAATCATAAATACAGTTGAACACAGTACCTACCTGGACCACAGCACCGGCAGTGATAACTAAATGTCCCTTAGCATCGTGATAATATTACTCTCGGTTCTAGTGTTTCGGTACTGTGGTCTTTCGGTCTTTCAGCCTCGTAATTACGTGTGTCGGTATGTGACACATTCGATAGTTGGCAGTATCTTATTTATTTGTACCTCCATGGTGTACATGTCGTTGACCTATCTATATATTTGCAGATATAGGTGAATATGTATATATCAACTTATATCTCTCTATCACCCTTTTTATCTCTATTTTATATATATATATATATATATATATATATATATATATATATATATAGAGAGAGAGAGAGAGTGAGAGGGAGAACACACCTTTCGTTGTGTACATTTTGGTGTATACTGTTTCCTGGACTCCGCACGTTTGTGTTTTAACCTGTCACAATACACACCTGCCATTGGTACATCTCGGGTAGCTTAGTGTTAGGTGATTGTGTACATGATTGCGTGTTCTACTCCTGGCAGTGGTCGTTTTACCCTTCAGAGCAGGCACTATTAGTACAGGGAATAATGCTAGTATCACCTGTTCTGGACATCGTTGACCATGATCTGCGCAATATTCAGAAAAGCTTAGCCCTGTTTCGCGTATACCCGTATATTCATGTTTAAACGACGCTTACCAGCACTTGCCAACGTATAATCCCGCTGACATGTGCTAAACCTGATCTGATGACCTGCATCCAACATCCATTATTCGTGCCTTCGGGATTACGTAACGTCCCTTGCAGGACGTGGGACCGGGAACATGAATGACAGTCAGTGCATTTACCACTTGGGCATCTGGGATTTGTACATGTGTTATGGTGTTTTGTATGTGGACTGTACTATGGCTGTTACTCCATATTGCAATCAAATGTGTAACTCAGTTAGTTTACATATTGATGGGACCTATTAATGGTATGTCCAAGTGATGTTTAATGGATGTGCTCCAGCATTGGTAATGTATGTCACAGTGAGCCACACACTATAATGTGCTACACCTTCACACAACCATAGGTGGAGCATGCTGGGGTGACAGATACCTGTCATGGGTACTCCCCATGCTTTGCCACTACATCCCTGATTACATTATATGGAGCCCCTCATTAACACACCAGGTAAGCCATGCAGAGTGTGTGGGGAACAGTGATTACACACATGGATCCCACAACTGGCTCTGCTCCACTGAGGGACAGTTGGTTAATCGATGTGGTGGCGACAGCAGACACTGCTTGCCTCAGTTGATGAATGGCCTCTGACAATTGGGCATGTACCTACTGATGTACCTAGGAACCTATATATACAGTATCAACATATGCTGTTAGGTGCATGTACTGTTCAGGTGTTGACATTCCTTGTTCCAATAGCTGTTGTGTGTGTGCAATGGTTGAGGGCTGCCTATGTAGGATTCTCACAGTAGGCCACCTATACATTACAATTTACAGGTGGTTGTGTGTGTGTGCCATCGAGTTTACTGTGTGTGCAGGTGGAGAGGTGTGTCAGTCCGTAGGTGCCTACACTGTCAGTGTATGTGCTATACGTTCCCTCTTTGCCAAGGCGTGGGCATATTAGGCACGCCTCTGTCTACCTACTGGGGCTGGCACAGGGTGTTCATGGTCTGAATCCCTCTGTGCCTGTGATGGTCTTGGCAATTGTGGTGGGCTGTGAGGGCCTTCACCATTATGTCCCTGCTGCAGCTGTTTCCGCAGGATCATATTATGTAGCATGGCACATACTATGAAGATGTGGGCACACATGCCTGGAGAGTACTGCAAGGCTTCACCAGATATGTCCAAGCAACGGAACCATGATTTCAGCATCCCAAACACACGCTCTATGATGATTCTGGTTTGTGCATGTGCCTCATTATGGCGTTCTTGCATGGGTGTGTGTACATTTCTGATGGGAGTCATCATCCATGGCTCCAATGCATAGCCAGCATCCCCCACAAGGTGGCCATGTGGGATGTCCCCCCTGACAAATACCTGATACAGCTGTGAGGCATGCCAGATGTGGGAGTCATGGTAGCTTCCAGGGCTGCCGGCACACACATCTATAATAATGCCCTGGGCATTGCACACGACCTGGCAGTTGATGGAGTGGTATCCCTTGCGGTTTATGTAGCACCTACATTGCTCACCGGGTGGTGACTTGATATGTATGTGCGTGCAGTCTATCACACCCAGTACCTCCAGGTAGTGTGCCACCTGGTGGAAGAGATGTATATTGCTGACCAACCCCTCCTGAGTTTGGGGGAAGTATATATGCTCATTGGCATGTGGTAACATAGCATCCAGGAACTGGTGTAGTACCCTGGATGCTGATGCCTGTGAGATCCCCATTATATCTCCAGTTGGCCTTTGAAAGGTACCTGTGGCTAGTATTCGCAAGCTTACACATATCTTCGTGTCCACTGGGATGGGTTCCCCTCTGTTGTTTCTGGATCTCAGGCGTGGCCGGCACAGCTCAACTATTTGCTGTAAGATATCCTTGTCCACCCTGTAACGCTCTACTATCTCCAGATCATGTAGCCCCTGGTAGGTTACCCTTGGTCTGAACACTCTTCTCCTCCTCCGGAGCCTGCGGTGGTTGTCAGCATCATCCTCCACAACATCTTCAGTCTCTAACACATGGTGATGAATCACAGCTATGGCAGCTCCCAACATGTACATTGTAAAAGTTCCCCGTCTGTTTACACCGATGGTGCAGTGTTTGGAAATACACAGGTGTGTGTGAGGTTCCTTCACACTTTATACCATTGTGCTGTGAACACTGATGATGTCATAGGGTGTGTATGTACCATCGGAGCCACAGGGTATCTTATGTGTTTTACCACAGGTACTGCTATTGTGGTGCCTTTGGTGTTGAATTACATTTGGCTACCGTGGATTACCTCTTGCTCTTCCCTTAACATTTCTTGACGTTTCCCCTCCCATTTTCTGGCATGCATCCAGCAGCCTGCTTTCATTTGTACTTTCCAAAACCTGGCTTATCTTACGACATGTGTTCTATGACCGATCTACTGCAGGTTTACTTTGCTCTGCTATGACAGTTCTCTTTTCTTCGCAGTCCGACACCTCCCCTATCCTGTTCTGCAGGTTGCTGTGAGCAGACTTGTTAGCTGCCGTCGATTGCCCACTGTGAGTTAATAGGTGTTAATTGCTCAGTTGTACTCCAATTACCCGACTGCGGCATTTCCTTATTTTCTTCCCCTAACCTTCCTGTTTGAGCTATGGTGCGCAGCGCATGTGTCCACTTACCGGGTTTCGGGCATGTTTTCATCCGCGTACACATGCGCTTTCGGGCACCATATGTGCTCTCAGCTAAATGATGCTATACCTACATCCCCACCCCTATCCTGTGGCTTTGCTTAGCAACGGGCAGGCCGGATTTGCATTGCTCCAATGTGCTTACATCTATGGTGGCACACCCCACTGCTGATGTCATGTATACCTCCAAACCACTCCTCCGTGTTGTAGCGCTGCACCGTATGGTACATCCTTAGTCTGGCGGGACGTTTGCGATTCACTATTACTTGCCTCATTTGCAATGTATTGACTACTAATTCATAGTTACCACGCCGAACACTGTCACAGACCCTTAGCAACCCTTGCAGCTTGGTTGTGGTGTACCATGCATACCACTGAGTATTATGGTGAAATCATGATTTGTATTACATTGCGATTTTATGACATTTGTGTATATTTTCCTTGTGTTCCCATTTGCGCACACATGCCCTTTGGTTGTACTTTGCATTACTGTGGACATGACATTAAATGTTGTTTTTTTAGGTGTTGTGCATGGTTTCTTATGCCATTGGCTGTATATTTAGCCATTGGCATATGTTAACTTTGTAATACATGAGTCTGGTCCACTTTCATAGCTCCGATGTTCTGTTTGGAAAAATGTAAACCGTTTTTTTTTTGGTTTACATTTCTGTGGGCTTATGCTATGCCTGCACCACTTCATGAATCGCTATGTACCTTCATTTGCATGGTGCAGTACTGCGCATGGGGTGATTAGCATACCTGTGCCGAGGGCTGCACATATATGGCGTATGCTGGTAGTGCACGTGGAATTGGATCGTACCTGAATCACTCGGCAGCCATATTTGGCGTTATACCACCTACGCTACGCCTGTGCCTGGTGCAAGCTTCATGAATCCCGGGGTAAATATTACATGAGAATTAATATAGTACAGCCGGCAAATAAACTTGGATTAGAATCCCAGAGTTCTCATTTATATGCTGTCTCTGAGCAGACCATGTAGCATACCTTGTGCTAAAAGTTTACTACAGAAAATAAGAATTTGTGAATAGTGGGTGTTACCTGATTACCGACATGTCATTGTAGTACATGGATTGTCACAATTATGAAATCAGCAAAAAAGACAGTCTTGCTAAGTAACTTTTGATGTAAGACAGGTGCTTAACAAAGTTTTATTAATTACCTTTCAGAGATGTTACTCTCTATTCTCACATAAAGGCATAAACAGCAGCCAAGACAGAACAGTGTTTGGAAGATGGAAGAGTTTTAAAAGCTGTAATACTCTTCCAGCGGCCATATTTATTTTCTGCATGTGGCATTGTGAAGTTTGTTGCAGCTTTTAAAGTTTTTATAGGCTCAGAAATAAACTTTACATCTGGCCACTGTCTGCATGGTTCTTCTAAGTGAGTTACTGTTTTCAAAGCTGAAAAACACTGTGCCCCTACTTTTTCTAGCTCCTACACTCTTTCCCCCCTCTCTCTTTCTTTCAATGTCTCTGTAGTTCGATGTACATGGAGGAGGTAAAGCTCCATGTACCCCACAAGCTAGAATGCCTGACAGGGTGGGCATTATTAGGGAAATAATGGATTTCCCAGGGGTGGTTGAGTCCAGATGCCACAAGTGGTAGGCCTCTCCATTTCTGGAAGGTCTGCTATTTAAGCTAGTAGGGTTTTATTTTACTTATATAATGGACAGTCTGTTAAATTGCTTCATATTTTTATTAATATATACATTATTTTATACATGTATGTAAAATATTTATTTTTATTTATTGTCATTTGTTAACTGGGTGGTCCAACTGAGCCAGGGGCCCGTTTTCAGTGGAGACCCAAGGAGAAAAGCTCCAGATACATTTTACAATATAAAAACAGAGATATATTTACAAAGGTAAAATATGAAGTTGTTATACATAGAAAATAAGAATCACAATTTTACAGAGTTGTGTACAAGTTGCATAGTGTTACTATAGACCAGCAATAAAACGTTCACATGTAGAAATATGTACAGGTTTCAGCAATAAGTCTATGTACACAGTATTTACAAGAATCAGGTTATAGGTCTATGGTAATAGATGTATTAGAGTGACAAATAGAAAAATATGATGTATGCAGAGAGTCAGGAGATAGAATTAACAGGAGAGCAGTAAGATGTCAGGTAGTAGTTTGACAAGGACAGGACCAGGTCTTTAGTAGGTAGTTAAGGATAAACCATACATATGTGCTGATAGTTCTTCTTCCTAATATTTGAAAGCTGTTGTAGCATGTATAATTGTTGGAGGAAGTATTTTACATCCAAAATGTAAGTTATGTAAATATTTAATGCCCACACAAACATGTACTTGCAGACACAGACTGCATAAACACACAGACAGACAAAAATGTGCCCAGTAGTTACAGTCACTTTATTGATTGAATACACCTCTGGTATCTTGTCATCAAATGAATGAAAAAACATTCATATACTACAAGGCATTGCAATACCTTTCCCTCTCAAGTGTTCCTGATTTTGTAGAATGTCCCTGATTTTGCCTCATATTTTTTGCAATGTTTGGTTCTCAAGTAAATCACTGAAGATTAGTCAGTAAATAATGCTAAATGTTAACATTTTATACTTCTAATTATTTAGACAATGTATATGGATGGAAAGCCTCCACACACACACACACACACACACACACACACACACACACACACACACACACACACACACACACACACACACACACGTAATCGTATTACTTTTTCTTTATTTTTTTCCACCTCATAATTGTGTCTTTTTAAGTTGTGCTTAGTGATGGGAAATTAAAAAGGCAAGTTTTGGTAACTGCTACTGCTTCTGCAGTTTTACTTGTCCAGATGGCACAGAGGTTAAGGTTACCAGTTGTTGTTCCTGCAGTCTAGGGTTTGATTCCCTTAGTCCACGTTTGCCTACTGTGTATCCTTGATGAAGCTAAAAAACTTCTCAAAAGCTGACTACAGCCTCCTAAGGGAGGGTATTTGTAGCTTCACACCACCACCCCCCTCAGAGGATGCAGATAACTATGCTGTACAGTACACCAGTGCAGTATACAAGCACCTGTACAACTGCATGGACTCAGCCATATCCAACAGAACTAAAACCTGCTCCTCAAGGAAACCCAAACCTGTTTGGTGGGCATTCTCTATCAACAGGCTTTACAACAAAAGGAAGAAACTGCTGTCCAAGGGTAAAAAGGAACAAATTCCAAACTGGAAAAACTTCCTCCTTGGCCTCAATAAGCAAATTAGATCAATAATGAAAACCTCCAAAGCCAGTTATGAATAGAAACTAGTATCTGAAACAAAGGGAAACTACAAAGCCTTCTTCAGTTATGTCAGAAACCTCAATGGCAAAGCCCAGGTTTGTTCCAAATTAGTACTTAACGGTATCACTTACATTGATCCTGTTGACTTAGCCAACCTGCTGGCAGATAGGTTCAGCACAAACTTTAACTCCCTGTCCCCAGCCAAAGGCCCTTTTGACATCCCTGATACTTGTTCTGTGCCTCACAGGTTCATAGATCATGTGTTAAAGACCCTAGCCAAGATAAAGAATACAGTTACCATGGGACCTGATAGTATCCCAGGCTGCATTCTGCACCATCTCCAGCAAGGACTGGCTTCACCATTGAGCACCCTATTCAACCAAAGCCTAAGTACAGGTTTCATTCCAGAAGAGTGGAGAACTGCCATTGTTATCCCCTGGCACAAAGGTAGTGTCACTACTGACCCTGGAAACTATTACTCCATTAGCTTGACAAATCTGATCTGTAAAGCCATGGAGCATATTATTATGGATCTCATAAACAAGGACATAGACAATCTCCAAGCACTTGACCCCCCCCCCACACCCAGTTTGGTTTCTTCAAGGGCAGGTCGTGCCTATTGAACCTGGTTGACTTCTTTGAGACTATCACCAAGGCACTGGATGAGGGAAAGTCATTACATACAGCTTACCTTGATTTGACCAAGGCCTTTGGCACAATCCTCCACTCAGGCATCATCGAAAAGCTAACACAACTTGGCATAAATCCCTATCTCATCAGGTGGGTGGCCAACTGGCTCACCGACAGGACCCTCAAGGTCAAAATAGGCACCTCCACCTCTGATTGCAGAGCTGTCACTCGTGGAGTTCCCCAGGGGACAAAAGGCCTGTGGTTGACCAAGTTTGCAGATGACTGTAAGTTGGGTGCTGTCATTAACTACCCAAATGATGTTAGCATTCTGCAAGAGGGTCTCACAGCAATTAATGACTGGTGCCAAAGTCATGGTCTCCAGCTAAATGCAGAAAAATGTATCATCATACCATTCGGCAGAAACATGGCCCCTACTGACTACTACATCAACAGCAACCCCCTAAACACACAACCAGTGGTGAGAGACCTTGGTACTCATGTTGATAACAATCTCACATTCAACCATCATGTAGCATCAGCAGTCAGAAAAGCCTTTTACTTGGTTCATCTCATAAGTAAAAGGATTGCATCCAGAAAAAAGGAGTTATTACCTCTCTCTACTCCTCCCTCATTAAACCAATAATTGAGTATAATGCCCCATTTGGGATGTACCTCTCCAGACATCTGCACCAACTGGAAAGGCCACAGAAACATCTCACAAAGAGAATCCATTACCTCCAATACTTGTCCTATGCGGACAGGCTCAAATCACTATCACTCTACTCAGTATCGTACAAATTGCTTAGAGGTGATCTGTGTCTCGCCTATAAGACAGTCTTGGACCCTGCCCTACTAGAAATGCTCAACATCCGTAAGTCTAACTCCTCACACATTACCCGCGCGAAAGGCCTGAATCTAATATGTGACATCATCAAAACTTGCTGGAGAGAAAGGTTTGTCTCCTAGAGGCTGCCCTATCTCTGCAATAGACTTCCCATACACGTCAAACAAAGTACCTTGATGAACCTCTTCAAGTGCAACCTTTGTGAGTAGATTGGAAATTACAAATTTGTCTCAGAGGTTCCACCTGTGTTCCTCATTGACAGGGGTGACAAGTGCTGACTGGCGTTTCTTTTTGGGGAAAAATTCTTGGCTAGGCTTGTAAGGGCCACAGGGCCATTAGTCTAGTAACCTCCTGTGATCCTATGATCCTATGAAGACACTTTATCAGACATTGCTCCTGGGTCACCTCTGAAAAGAAACTGTGTGCCCAGTGGGCCTACCTGTTAACAAATAGGGTTATTTATTATTATTTGCTGGAGTTTTTTTTGTTATTGTTACTTTTTGAATTTTACACTTGCTAAACAGCAAAAATGCATTTAAGGGCTGTAAAAAATTAAGGCCATTTGCTTTTTTTAGTACATGCTTCACAGCAGCTTAATATTCTGCCCTGAAGCAGTAGACTTTAACTAAGTAATATCTGTACATTAATATCCTGTTAGGGAATGTACGTTTCGCCCATTATGTAAAGAAAATTATGATAATGTCTCTCTGATCATAACAGCGTATTTGCTCTTTAAATGTATGTCAGGATTCACCTCTTGAGATTCACTTTGCTGTACTCTACAAGTGAATTTCTTGACCTTCATATCTCAAACGTGCAACTTGGTTATGAGTGTGCTACTTTAGAACCATGGCTCACCTACATTCTGTCCATGAACTTACACCTGGTGCTACTGGTTATGATGAGAGACCTGATCATAATCTTTGTTAAAAAGGCATTCCAGCATAATGTTTTCCCCCCACTGTCAGTCTCTCTCTCTAAGTCATTTGTTAGTGAATTAGTATCAACTGCTCAGTGAGTTTATTTATTTGCATCTGGTTACCAGAAAGGCCTGACTGGGCCATGCAAGACCCCTTTTCAGCTGAGACCTAAGGAGAAAAGCTCAAAAAACACTTTTAGTGAGAGAAAGATATACAAAGAAATTATGACTTAGTGAAGAGGCAACAGAAGATTTTTAGCTTATATGGATAACTCTTTTACTAGAGTCATACACATGCACTTGTGCATGCACATATACAACGCTAAATCAAATCTGCAGTTGAGGTACCCGACCGGCTACTTGCTTATCTTGCTTGGATGTATAACATTGATGTTTCTACACAATGCTTTATTTATTTACTTCTTTGTGGTTAAATTATTTTCTTGACGTGTTTCTTATGTTAGGCATTTGAGTTACCTGTGACTGACAAGATACTGCCACTGGAAAGTAGCTGTATGCTTACTGAGCAAAAGACATGTCGGTCAGTTAAACAGAGTTGCAGAAGCTGTTGCAATTTCATTTTGGTAGACTTAGTGGGACTGGAAACTGTTTCTGTAGAAAATGTTAGCTAGCATACTGTTATTCCCAATGTTGCCTGGGCAACATAAAACTGTTAACAAAATCTTGAGGCTCTCAATCACAACCTCGGACTGCCCTTAAATGAGACATCATGAAAAAAGGCAGACATGATTTGTATGCAGCCATCAAGGTCAGTCATATGGTTGTATTTTTAAGACAAGGTTTAACTTGACTTGCTTAACCTTATCTGCATACAGCCATTAGAAACTTGCAGTTCTAAAAAAACTATATGTCCTGTACTGCAATTACATAGCTTACAGCATACATAGCCTCATTATGGTGTAGTCATGCAGTTTTGGTTTTACTGTGAAACGCCCTGGATCTAGAATTCAAATTATAGCAGGCAGAAGGGGTGGAGCTCTCCCACAGCTGCTGTGGAGAGAACAAAACGTTAATGCTGTCTGAAGCCTTTGTTATGCCATCCGTTGCTCCCTGGTTAAACTGGATTTTCTTGAAGGCAGTGCTTTTCTTTTTGTGATACTAAACACTTTTCTTGATGCTAGGTAAGAAGCTTTTAAAACACAAGAGACAGAAAAATCTCCTTGATATTTGATGTAGCTATATTTGATGTCTTTGTAGAGAGAAAGATTTCTGACAGTTTTCCAAAATGATACTCTCTTCAGGCTTAGAGAATAAGTTTTATTATTCAGGATAGTACAGTTATGCTGTTCATTTTGGCTTAAACAATGTAAGCAAATGGAGCTTTTCTCCACAGGCCTCCTCTGAAAATGGGTATTACCCAATCAGTCTTTCCTGGTAAACAAAGACAAATAAATAAATCCCAAATTCCATGATTATTTTTGCTTTCAGAGGACACACATTGCTAAAGAAAAAAGTCCCTTCCCTCTTTGCTATTATGTATACAGTCAACACTCAAAATGCCTTCTGCTTGAAGTTTGGTTTATCAGTTAGTGCAAAAGAGTGGGGCTGTGAGCTGTTAATGAGTTGCTTTTTGAAGTCAAGGGTATGATAACCTCCACCTTCATTTCCACACTCTGTGACTGAAGAGCCACTTCACCAGAGAGTGCTGTAGGACTGAGTGTGAAAATGTTTCATCTTGATCAGTTTCCTGCCCTGGTTAACAGATAACAGCTAAGTACACATACCTTGGTTTGATACAGCTATAGTCAACATTCTACTCACCTAGGCACACAGAAACAGCACAGGCACTGTGTACATTCACCCCACCTTCTACTTAGATGCAACATGGTGACATTTTATATCCAGGTACAGCTACTGCCGGTTACCTTCCTCCTACAGCTCAGCATGGCGGATTCAGATTACTACAGATTCAGAAGCATAATCAAAGCCCAACTAGGTGAACTTAAACTACAGAACACAAATGACAAAAAAGGAAAATGATCCAAATTAAAAAGACGGAAATGAAAAGTATAACAAGCTTTAAAGTGTGTTATTGTTCAGATATGACTAGAAACATGATATATGCTTTTACAAAACAGTGTGTGTAATCTTATTAAAGAGAATGACATGCAGTACATTTTGCAGAGCACAGTATTGTACAGAAAACATTACTGACAAACAAACAAACAAATTCCCTACACTGACCATCTCAAAAAACTCCAGCTTTACTCCGTAGCATATCGCCTACTCCGAGGTGATCTCTGCCTAACATATAAAGCTGTGTCAAACCCAGAGCTGTTGGACATGCTACACCTAAAGAAATCCCAATCCCTCCGAGCTACACGCTCTAGGGACTTAACCTTGTCACCACAATAAACAGGACATGCTGGAGGGATAGATTCCTATCCCATAGACTTCCTCTGGAACAGGCTACCCATCTATGTCAAGCAAAGTTCTTCATTAGTACTCTTCAAGATAAATCTTGATGAGTGGATGGGAAACAGGAAATATACCCCGGGGATCACTTCTGTGTCTCTGCTCGACAGTGGCACAGGAACATAACTTTCTTGGGTGGCGTAAGCCAGGGAACCTTGTTGGCTACGCTTACGTAGGCCCTTGGGCCGATAGTCTAGTACCTACCTATGAACCTATGAGACAGTGCAGGCAACATGATTCAACAATATACTCATTTATTTATTTTATTTATTTTGTTTTATTTATTTTGCATTTGTTGACCGGGCTAGTCCAACTGGATATATGTCCATTTTCAGTGGTGGCCTGGGGAGAAAAGCTCCAACAAACAAAAAAACACACTATCATATATAATATGAGACATTTACAAATGCAGTTATATGTACAGATAATCATCCTCTACATTACATTTTGTTACATTTGTGTAAACAGAATCATGGTTCATTTCAGCTATGGTTAGCCATGCAAATATTTTGCTAACAATTTAGTGTAAGAGAATACTTTCATTTTAGTTGACCGAAAAAAAAAAAGTAACTAGGTTATACACTCTTTTAGTAGTTAACAGAAAAGTAACTAGTTTGTACAGTAATGGCAATAAATGCTTTGAGAAATTAGGGGTAGTTAGTCTGGGTTAGAACAAGGGCATAACCACTGTGATTTATGGTATGGCTTCAGTTTGCTTTTAAATAATGCTGTAGAGGTAGTGGTGGATAGGTCTTTTGGGAGGGAGTTCCAGATTTTTCCAACTGTGTTGGCAAACAAGGAGTCACCAGCCAAGTTGTTAGCTTTACCTATTAGGACAAGTTGTTTATTTACTGTGCACAGGGTCTTGAGGTTGTTATAGGTGTGATTAGGTTAGTAAGTATTGGTGTGTTAGTAAGTTGATACAGGATCTTGTGGGCAACTTTTAATTGATTAAATAGTATTTATATTTGGCAGTTCTAGCCATCCTAGCTGTTTAAAATGATCACAATGGTGGGCTCTGAAGGCAGATCCAGTTGCAAATCTGGCAATATTATTATAGGATATTGCAAGCTTGTTGATGTTGTTTTTACATAGTTTTGTAAATATAGGTGAGGCATAGAGGAGGGTAGAGATTAAGTGGGTACGGGCAATGGTGGTCCTGGCTAGTGGTGACAAAAAGGATTTAATCCTATATAGGGACCTAGTTTTTTGTTGATTGTTTTTATAGTACTATTAATATGGGAATCAAAAGTAAGGTTGTTGTCAATATGAACCCCAAGAAGTTTAGTAGTACAATCAGGAGATATAATAATGCCATTGCTTGATGTGACAGTAAAATTAAGTGGGGAGGCCCAACGTGTGGGAGTGAATAGTAGCAGTTTTGTTTTTTTTGGGATTCAGAATGAGGCATCGATGTAGAAGCCATTTTTTGACTATATTGTAAGACAGATGGTGAGGTGGCAGAGCATATTAGCGTGGAAATGTCTGCATATTGGATACAAGTAGCTTGAGGTATAACAGAGTATAGGTCATTTATAAAAATAGAGAATAGGAGAGGGCCTAATATGGAGCCTTGAGAGACCCAAAGGGCAATTGGGAGGTGGAAGGATAGGTTGTTCTCCCATAGGACAGCCTGCTGCCTGTTGTCTAAGTATGATTGGAACCATTGAATAGCCAGTGTGTCTAAGAGACAGATTTATGAGTATATTAATGAATAAGTGGTGGTTAACCATGTCAAAGGCTTTTGAAAGATCAATAAAGAGGGCTGAGGATAACATGTCTTTGTTATGATTCTTATTAATACAATCTGTGAATGATAAAAGAGCAGAGGTGGTCCTATGAAAGTCTAAAACCATGTTGGCAGTTGGCTAGTAAATTGTTTTCTATTAGGTGGTTTAACAGCCGTTTATGAATGCATTTCTCCATGATCTTAGCCAGTAGTGATAATATGGCTATAGGTCTATAATTTGATAATTCATTTGAGTTGCCTCCCTTATGCAAGGGGATAATGTGAGAGATTTTCCAGATTGATGGGATAGTTCCTTCTGTAATAGTTCTGTTAATCAGGATGGGAACTGGGAAGGCTATGGCTTTTGCAGTTTTTTGCAGGTATTCTGCAGGTAATAGGTCTGCAAAGAGGGTGGTAGGTTTAAGTGTATGTAAGAGTGTACAGACAAGGGATGTAGGAACAGTTTGAAAGTGAAATGAAGGGGGTGCATTGGTGATGGAGGTGGTTGATGATGATGATGTATCAGGGATAGGTGATTAGCAAGAGATTGAATAGTCTCTGTGGAAAAAAACTGTTAAAGGTATTGACTATTTGAGTAGGGTTATTGTGATCAGAGCCTAAAGGGATGGGTGTGACTGAATGACCAGTGTGTAAGAGTTTATTAATGCCTGACCAGAATCTTTGTGGTATATTTTGGTGTGTTTATTGGAGCTCAAAGTAAAAATTGTTTTTGTCTAACAATATGGCTTTTTTGTTTCATTTCTAAGCTGTCTAAACTTTAATTAATCAACAGGGTTTTTAGTTGAACGCCATTTTGCCCATAATTTGTTTCTAAGGAGGATTTTTTGTTTGGTAGTTTTTGAGAGCCATGGGGCTGGTTTAGTCTTGGCTCTAATTGTACTTGGGGTGTGGTAGTCTAAAATATCTAAGAATTTTGAATTAAAGTATTGTGCTGCTTCATCTAGAGGTAGGTTTTTTAGGGGTGACCAATCAAATGCCAAGAGTTCTTTTTGAAAGCTATTGGGGTTAAAATTCTTTATGGTCCTTATTGTCCTGTAGGTTGTTGTGTTTGGAATGTCACTTTTATATCTGATTATAAAGGTCAGTGAATGGTCACTTACATCTTCGGGGAGGGTTCCTACTTTGTAAGTTTGGTGGTGACTGTTTATGAGAATCCAATCTAAGGTGCTTTCCTTGCCATTAAGTTTATTGGTCCTAGTAGGGGATGTAATGGTTTCGGTAAAACCATATAGGTTAATATGAGTAGGTGGCTGTTCTGAGGAACAGCTCTTCCAACTGATATTGAAGTCACCAAGCACTATGGTTTCCTGTGGGTAGGTATTAGATAGCCAACTGAGGATATCCTCTAGGGTGCTGGAGTTATTACCTGGGGGAAGATAAACACAGATTATGTAGATAGATTTATATTTATTAAGTTGTAATTTGGAAATAAGGATTTCAGCCTTATTTATAAGTGGAGGTTGAGAATCTATAGGGGTCACCTGTAATCCAGTTTTGTATAGAATAGCTACTCCTCCACCCTTCTTAGCTTTACGGTCTAGCCTCAGGATATTGTAGCCAGGTGGAATAATCTCATTATCTTGTGTTGAGTTCTTGAGCCATGTTTCAGTAAGACATAGGATGTCAAATGAATGTACATCCATGAGTGCATGTAGGTGGGCAACTTTATTCTTTATGCTTCGTATGTTGAGATGAGCTATCAAGAGTGAGTTAGAGGGTCTGTCTAGCAATTTTGTATTAGCAGGAATTGGGGTGTGGGGCAATGAAGTTGTGGTAGAGGTTGGTCCAGGGTTTGGGTGGATATCACCATCTATTAAGGGGTGAAATTGTACTCTTATAGAAAGTTTTAAGAGCCTACATGTAAGATCCTGGAATTTCCTAGTTCTTGGACTATAGAATTTAATGTGGGTCAGTCTATGATACTTAGCTGGTAGGTAGGTAGCTGTGCTGGGTGTATATGTATTGCTAAGAGGGACTTCAAATGTTGGTATAGAGGTTTGCCTTATGGACTTATAAAATCCTAGGCAGTTAAGGTATTCATAGAATGTAAGTAAGTAAGGTATAGAAGGAAAGGTAAGAGTAGTATTAAGAGAAGCATGTTTGGGAATGGTGAGCTTGATAAAGGTAGCATAATGAGGTAGTAGTTATAGCTTAGTAAAGAGGGAATGTTCCAGTTGTGGTTTGTGTATAACACAAATGGTAATGGGTTATATCACTTTAAGAAGGTGGGTTTTGTGAGGGAGTGTGTTGATGAGGGTGTGGTCTAGGGAGGATAAATGTAGAGGTACTGAGGGCGGGTGGAATATGGGGGCAGGTTAGGGGAGTGGAGTGAGCCCGCAGGGCGAATGGAGCGGGTAGAGCCAGTGAAAGATTAAACCCTAGGAGAACAATCAGTAGAGTGCTGACTGCTAAGGTAAGTTTGGGAGAGATGGTTGGGAGGGTTGGTAGAGAAATACACAGAGTAAAGTAGAAGGAATATAGTGGGACAGCAGGAGAGATGTGTAGGAAAAGCTGGAATGCCAGAGAGTTATATTAAAATAGTAAGATATGTGTTCAAGGAGATTAGTCATGGGAAGAGGGTGCCACCTACTGGTCAATAGGATATATTGCAATTGTGGCTACTCCTAGGGTCTAGCAGGGCAAGAAGTAATAGGTGGGAAAAATGGGAGAAAAATATAGGGAGGTAATGAGAGGGAAGGGTATGGTAGGTAGGAGAAGAGATGGCTTTTGGCTGCTGGCTGTCCTGGCTAGGGAGTGTATGCTATTCTGCAGTTTACTTCCAGATATATGTTTAGTCAAGTCTATTAAGTACACACAGTGTTCTGGTAAACATACATTCTTGTTTCCTTGAGGACATGAAGCTCAGGGAGAGGTTTAGCTCTATTCTTAGCCCCCTAGTTTTCGGTAAAATAGGATTCTTGGTCTTCAGATGGGGCAAGTTCCCACTTCCTTATACAGGACAGGCAGGATGGAGAGCTGGTTACATAGAGGGGAACAGAAAAAAAAAACTGGTACTGAAAAACAGAAAGGTTTTGGCCACACTTACTCCTATAATAACAGCTTTAGAAAAATACTAGAATACATAAACCCAATTAGCCAGGTAAAAAGTCAGTTACTTTTCTAAATATAATAATTATCTACTAAAGTTAAGGATCCTCATACTCATGAGGATACACATAAAAGTATACAGCTGTGAGCTGTATCGTATTACGTGCATATAGTTTTACTTTCCAGAAGGATCAAAAGTTATTTTTACTTCTTTAGAATGGAAGGTTTCTTAGCAATATAGGGTCCCATCTACTTTAATACTCTTAAGTTTGCATAACCTTGAGATAAGGAAACACTTAGTATTGTATCAACCCCTAATATTCTCTCATCCCCAGGGTTGTTGTGCACCCTCGCAGCCAGACTGTTTAAGTTGCTGGGATGTGAGAAGTAGTGTTGTTTGCCTCCTCCACTGCATTGCTACTTTTACAGCACATCTTAAAAGTGTAGAAGTTGATTATTGCTGAATAAACTGTCTTTTGTGCTCTTTGGGCTTTTACATTTAATCTTATTTGTGTTGATCATTTGGCTTTTAAGATTTTACCTTCTGTTACAGCCACCACTAGTACATCTCCTTTTTGCTTAGACCTAATATCTTAGAATTTTATGCAAATTTTTGATTGATTACGTGTCTCATTTCTAATGGATTGTACTACCAAACAGTATGGCTACTTGCACAGCTATGTACTACTAAAAATGTATGTGTTCTAGGATAAAAATTAATAATTGTAAAGTTTTTCTGTATGTATTCCGGCAAATCTGGAATATGTATCTATATGTTCTTGCATAAAAAATCTATAATTGTAAAGTCTTCTGTATATATGTACATGTGGAGCTTTTCTCCCCAGAACTCCGCTGAAAATGGACTTGTATCCAGTTGGACTTTCCTGGTTAACAAATGTAAAATAAAACAAAATAAAAAAATAAAACTTTAATTGCAGCCACTACTTGGACTCCTGCTTGCACAAGCTAAACTGGTGTCTTGTAATTAGATATTAATAGTTCTACTCTTTGCATTGAATTTGAGCTGCCAGAATCTTTATCAGTCTTTCAACTTCATGTGTCCTGCAACCATCCTCCACCCCAGAGTGTGCATACCCTATTACACATTTTTGCAACATGTGCTCTGTTCATCCCCCTTTTCAGAGTCAAAGCTTCTTGGAGTGCTGAAGTTTCTTCATACAAATTCACAAGTGTTTCTTCAAAACAGCGGCACCCCCCCTCTTTTTTTAAATCTGTATGTATGCCACTGCCCCCCAAAACACACACACGCACGCACGCATGCACGCACACACACACGCATGCGCACACGCAGACACACACACACACACACACACACACACACACACACACACACACACACACAGTGTCTGGATTTCTACCTGTAATACTAGTGACTTGAGCAGGACAGAGGCTAGTTAGTGGAGGTCTGGTCTAGATGGAAACAAATGATAGTACCCAGCCATAGTTCTCCCTCTTATAGGGAAGGGGTCTGGAACAGGACAGATGCAATGTTTAATGGTCAGTAATCATTTGGAGCTTCTGGGTTCGCCATGGGTATGTGTGACGCAATGTTTGCTCATGGCAGGTAGCTATGTCTAACACTGTTTAACATACATATGATATAGGAAAAAAATTATAGGATTTGATGTCATTTTCATTCGTTCCTCAACTGATGAGTCTCATATCTAACCTCGGATCTGGCTCAGTTGCTTTCACTAGAATCATGGATCCAACCCTCTTGTTAAATTAAATTATATATCTTTCACTCTGTCTCTCTCCCTTGTTCCCATAAGCAGGGCCAGTGTTAGCATTTTGGGAAGCCCCAGCAAATATCAAGTTGGGAGCCCCCTTGGCAATTCCAGTCTAAGTATCACCCTGTCATTGACACCCCTCCTAAGCAACCTCTTTATTCATGCTGCAAAGTTTTAGGAGTAGTACAGACATAATGACCTGTAGCTACAATGCTCTTACATTCCGATAGGCTTGTGCACCACACTATGTTGGCTCATCTCACAGAAGGACATTCACAGTTACTAACATTTAGTTGCAACAATGACACATTACAACTCCTCTATGTACAGGGCTGGACTCAGGCAAAATGGCACCCTAGGCACTGACTACTATTTCTTACCCCCCTCCACACACCTTCAAGTGCTCCCTTCTGTTTTCCCCATTTTGGGCACCCCACTTTTTTCTGCCTTTTCTCACATTGTGCCTTGGTCTTCAGCTTTTTAAGAAGCCATGACTTTAAAATTAATTTCAGCGCATATAGAAAGTTTTTTTTACACAACCTTTTCATCCAGTGATGACGTAAACAAAAATTATGATTGTGTAGAAATTCACTGTTGCAGTTCAACTTTAGCTTTCCTTGCATCCTTTCAACACAACTTTTCTGACCAAAACAGTGTAGTAATGACCACTTAGTAAATAACTCAATTAACCTGGCACTCCCAGAAGCCATAGATGCTCTAGGATGCATTTTAGAGCATTTTATAACCTTTTAATCCAAAGTAGCCTGAACAAAAATCATGAGTAAGAAAAGGATTTCATTTTTTTTTTCTTTCAAGGTAGACATATGTTGTGTCCAAAGCTTAATGTTCACAGCTGACAAAATAGTATCTCATAATAAACTAATAACTGCATATTTGAACTGCTTCTTACTGAAATTGGTACACCTTGTTTGCTGTAGCATAGACTAGATCCAGGCCTGCTGAATCTAGCTTTGTTTGTATAACTTGAGCACTAATCCAGACATTCTTTAAAGTATTCAATTGTATTTATTATTGCTTGGTAGTAACTTGATTAAAGTGTAGCTATCATTCTAAGTCTTTTGGATTAAGCACTTGGGCTTCAGACCAGTTGTTTTATATTAGGAAGGTTTGTGGCCTGCACTGTGGTGGCAGGACAGGTAGCTTACATCCTTCTAAGTTGGGAACTGCTGACTGAGGGCTCAGTGTCTGTTATTCTAAAAGTGTATTAGTTCTGGTTTAAGCACTTGGGCTTCAGGCCAGTTATTTTACATTAAGAAGGTTCGTGGTCTGCACTCTTGTGGGAGGAGAGGCTGGACTCTGCCCTTCTGAACTGGGAATTTCTGGTTAAAGGCTTATAGTGCCTGCATATTTGAACTGTTTCTTACTGAAATTGGTACACCTTGTTTGCTGTAGCATAGACTAGATCCAGGCCTGCTGAATCTAGCTTTGTTTGTATGCTTGTTGTTTGTTTGCTTGTTATTTCCCTGAAACGCTAATTCCACCTAAAACGCGGCTTTTCAGTGCTTCTGTGGATCCCTAGTGATATCTGCATTGCTTACTGTACTTATTTCCTTGTTTCACTTGAATGAAAGTTACTGTTTGTCGTTTTTGCATTTAAGTTACCTGTAGCACATTGCATTTAAGTTACCTGGCACTTGCTCACTAAAGCAATTATATAAGTCAGCACTAAAAAATTAAAAGCACTACATCCTCACAAACTCCCCTTGAGTACCTTGTTCCCCACTGGCCCTTTTTTCAATTATAAAGGAATTCCCAATACTATTCTAGCATGTCCAAAGGTCAGTTGTCAATCTCCTCTCCGGTCCAGCTGGTGAATCTGGGAATCTTGAGGCAATGTTACAACTGCCTCATGTACACAGACCACCCTCTCCTCCTCCCAACAAATTCCAACACATGTGAGAGATGCAACCATATAGCCAAACTGGAGGCTAAGCTCTCTCAACTCAGTACTGGCGTAACCAGTCAGGAGGAAAAGGAAACCACACTCACTACAATTCCAGTCTCACATAGACCTACCACGACAGCAAACCAAACACATAAACACACAAAAACATACTTGGAGGCTCTAAATAAAAATCTGCCTAAGCAGCAGAGACCTCCAAAGCAGACACCCAAGCAACCGCTACCCCAAAACAAAACACATGCAACACATAGCTCACAAAGCCAGTGTGCCGAACAGTCACAGCCCTTAAGGCTAAACAACACACCTGATACACTTGTAATAGGTGACTCTATCGTCAGGCACACTGACGTCCCACTCACCAGGCTGAGCAAGGAGAAAGTCACGGTGAGCTGCCTGTCGGGCGCTAGGATTTGCCACATAACACAAGCACTCAGGTCACTCCAAGGCAAGTACAAATATGACTCAGTCATTGTCCATGCTGGTGTGAATGACCTGAGACGTACCTCCCTGGACTACATGAAAAGAGACATAGAGGAGCTCTCTGAGCATGTAGCCCAGGCCGGTATGACCCTGACCTTGAGTAGCATCTTACCCTCACCAAGAATGATGCCACGATAGGAAGACAAGATGATCAATTTCAACAATTGGCTTAAGTATTGGTGTCATTCAAAGGGGATCCAATGCCTGTCAGCCTGGGATGACATGCTCGACAAGCCACGATGCTTCGCTAGGGACGGCTTGCACCTATCACCCCTGGGCTTTCAGATATTGGCAAAGGCTCTTGCTACCCCCATAGTGCCTTTTTTAGGCAAGGCTCAAAAGACAAACCCACCTCCATAGGTATCACAAGGGATAAGAAACTAAGAGTAGTGCTACTCAACGCCAGAAGTCTAAACCTCAAGATGCATGCACTCGAAACTCTCCTTAGCATGGAGAACATCGATATCTGTGCAGTAACAGAAACCTGGTTCAGGGCTCCCGAGAGCACCCCAGCACTACCAGGTTATACCTCATGCCATGCTTTTCGGCCCCAAAACTTGGACCGAACCACAAAAGGAGGGGGGAGTATCAATATTGGTCAAAGATACCCACACCTCCAGGTTGGTGGCACAGCACAAAGCATCAGAGACTATCTATGTGCAACTAACAGTGGTTAAAACTGCCTTCCAGTTTATAGCCTGCTACAGACCACCCTCCCAAACCCAGGAACTCCACTTGGCCTTCCTGAGAACACTGGAAAATATGAAGGTCTCTGCAAACACCATTATATTGGGCGACTTCAATTACCCAAACATAGACTGGGAGCATTACTCTAGCTCCAACACCCTAGCCCAAAGGTTCCTAGAATTTATAAACTCAAATGCTATGGAATAACTTGTTACCACTCCCACAAGAGGGGAAAACATACTGGACCTGATCATCACCAACATGGGGACTCTATGCTCCAGACCAGAAGTGTATCCCTCACTGGTAAGATCAGACCATAAACTAATCTCACTGGATATTCACATCCCGACCCCACCCCTGCCCAGAAAACCACAGTGAAAAACTTCTCTAAAGCAAATTTCACACTCCTCAAAACCGAGGTGGAATCCTTCAAAGCCCCCGGGCCTATGGAAAATACGGCCCAGACCGCAGAATCCTTTATAAATGCATTCTATGAACACCTTCAGGAATGCAAGGATCATGCAATCCCAAATAAAACCAAGACCCAATCCTCCAAAGGCAGACGTCCTGTCTGGTGGACCCCAGCCATAAACAAACTATACAATAGAAGGAGGAAGCTACTACATGACAGAGCAAAATCGCAAAAAGGGAAGGCATTTCTGATCAGTATTAGCAAAAAACTACAGGCACTCATAAAATCGTCTAAGGCCAGCTTTGAGAGAAAAATTGCACAGGACACTAAGGATAATCACAAGGCTTTCTTTAGTATGTTAGGAACCTGGGTGGGAATTCCCAGATATGCGCAAAATTAGTTCAAAATGACAAAAAATACACCGAACCCACAGACATTGCCAACATCCTAGCTGACAGGTTCAGCACAACCCCCCCCCCCAGCAAAAGGACAAATATCTATCCCAGCAGAGTGCTGCCCCCCTGACATCTCAGATGCTCAGATAAGAGCCGCCCTCTCCAAAGCAAAAAACACAGCATCAATGGGACCAGATGGTGTCCCGGGCTGCGTCCTACATGAACTCCAAGAAGAGCTAAACCCAAACATAAAACTACTGTTCAGTCTCAGCCTTACTACAGGATATGTACCCAAAGAGTGGCGTACAGCAACGGTAGTCCCTCTCCACAAAGGTGGTGCCTCAACGGATCCTGGAAACTATCGCCCCATAAGCCTGACTAGCTTGGTCTGCAAAGCTATGGAAAGGATCATCATGGACCTTATAAATAAAGATATTGGGGACCTACAGACACTGGATCCTACCCAGTTCGGCTTTGTTAAGGGCAGATCCTGCCTCTTAAACCTGGTCGATTTCTTTGAAACAGTCACCAAGGCCATTGACGAGGGAAGGTGGTCCACACAGCCTACCTGGACCTCGCAAAAGCCTTCGATACAATACCCCACTCGGGCATTATAGGTAAGCTCACCAGCTTAAATATAAACCCCTATGTCACTAGATGGGTTGCAAACTGGCTCAAGGACAGAACCCACATGGTTAGAATTGCTGGAGCCATGTCAGACTCCAAACCAGTTACAAGTGGCGTCCCACAAGGCTCAGTCCTGGGACCTCTCTTGTTCGGTATATATTTCTCAGAGGTACAGGCCAACACGGAAGGACTGTGGCTGACCAAGTTCGCAGATGACTGCAAACTGGGCGCCATAATCGACTCTCCAGCCGACACAAGCATCCTCCAAAAGGGCCTCATAGAAACAGACAACTGGTGCCAGAGCCATGGCCTCAAGCTAAACGCCAAAAAGTGTATAGTCATTCCCTTTGGCAAAAACAAAGTGCCCACAAATTACCACATAAGTGGTAATCCATTAAGTACGGAAGAAGTAATTAGAGACCTGGGGACCCAAGTTGATAGCAATCTCTCATTTGACAACCACGTGGCCAAAGTGGTTAGAAAAACATTTTATATAGCCCACCTAATCATGAAGGGATTCACATCTAGATCAGGGGAGGTCATCATGCCTCTTTACTCATCCCTCATCAGGCCCATAATTGAGTACAATGCCCCTTTTGGGATGTACCTTACCAGACACCTGCAGCAACTGGAAAGACCCCAAACGTACCTCACCAAGAGGATCAAAGGGCTCAAACAGATGCCATATGCTGCCCGGTTAAAGAAACTCCAGCTCTACTCAGTGGCATACCGCCTGCCCAGAGGCGATCTGTGCCTGACGTATAAAGCCATGTCCAACCCGGAATTAATGGACATGCTGCACCTCAGAAAATCCAAATCCCATCGAGCTACACGATCGAGTGACTTGAACCTCAGCACTGAAATAAATAGGACATGCTGGAGGGACAGATTCATAACCCAGAGGCTCCCTTCACTCTGGAATAAAATCCCAGTCCAGGTTAGGCAGTGTCCCTCATTGACTCTCTTCAAGAGGAATCTTGATGAGTGGATGGGGGGATCATAGGTTTACCCCAGGTATCACTTCTGTGTCACTGTTAGACAGAGGCACAGTATACTAACCTCGAAAAAGGGCATAGCAAAATTAATTTAAAATGGGTGGCAAAAGCCAAACACACTCTGGCTAGGCTTATAAATGCCCTAGGGCAGATAGCCTAGTATAAACCTATGAACCTATGAATTGTATTGTTTTGAGGATACACAAATCCTGTCTGGGAATACTGCCTGCCTCCTTAATCCCCACCCCCCCAAAAGACAGTTACTACCTGTGCATCCATCTGGTTCAAATGGCCAAAGTCATGTATTTTAAATGACGTCTCTCATACATCTACATAGCATGCCTTCTCACTTCTCATCCCTTCCTCCCAAAGACAACCATCTGTATACATGCCTGATGTGCGATTGTGAGGAAGGTGAAAAAATAATAATTAAAATAATGATTACACTAATTTATTCCACTTTGTCACTCCTGTACAGTACACTGCCCCTACACAAGCTATAGTAACCGTCTTTGTATACATCTGAGGCCTATGAAAAAGGTAAAAGAAGCAATGACCACACTGTCCCCAGCCCAAACACAAGTTATAATGAGCTCCTGTGCATAGCTGAAAGGTTTGACTGTGATGAAAATTAAAGTAATAACCACACAATCCCCAGTCCCCCTGACATAATCTGCAACAACCTTTGGTACAGGGTCTATATTAGAACAGCGAAGAGGCATTTAATCGAACGCCTCTTCGTCAACACATAAAGAGCGAATGCTCAAAACAGCGATTTCTTTCCCTGGGAAAGAAACCGCTTGGTCTTCCCCATGTGTTTGCCCCTTTCCCACTGTAGTGCGATCTCGGATTTGGTATATTTAGTTGGGGGGGGGGCAAAGCCCCCCACATTGTAATGTTTGAAAGGGTGTGTTTTTTTGTGTGTTAGTGCTAACGATTTCTTTCTCAGGGAAAGAAATCAGTGTTCTGAGCATTCGTGCTTTAGTGCGTTCGCTGTATATGTGTCGACGAAGAGGTGTTTGATTAAACGCCTCTTCACTGTTCTAATATAGACCCTTTGGTACACACAATCTGAGCAGGCTAGTTTTAGAATGGGTGCGGTGAGGGCAGAGGCTACCACTAAATCCATGTCAAAATCCATTTAAACAGACTGGGTTGTGAGGGACACCATACTCTTAGAAGATCAAAGTGTCTGGATGTTCTGTGATATATTTTATGCCTTATTTTTGAAATATAATTACTTTTCAGCTGCATTTTTTACTGCTGCCAAGAGGAGAGGGTAGAGCTGGTATAAGGGTTAAGGTCTTTACCTAACAGAGACAAAGTACAGGGTTTAATTCTGATCGCTGGTTATTGGCTAGGCTTGCAATAGTCTAGAAACTGATAGCTTATATTTACTTATGGACCTATGAGAGTAATATATGTATCCCTGAATTATTGTGGGTGCACAGATGAAAATCAGTGATATTTTTACACACGTGTGTGTGCACACACTGCACATTCACCTTCAGGGAAAAGAGAGGAATTTCATTTCATCTGCTGCATGGTTTGGAGGTGCTGAGGTTAACCAGAGCACATGAGTAGACACTCACATAGACAAGGGAAGGCATGCGGACTCCACATAACCAAGAACTCAACCAGTGCAAAGCACTATGAGATTGCAGTGCTACTCACTGCACCACGGTGGCAATGAACAGTTGTTTTCACACGTGCTCTTCCTGCTAATAGATAGCTGTCTATCATGTGTAAGGTCTATGTAATAACAAGGGTAAGAAAATATGACCAGCTTGTTACTTTAAAGTAAACTGCAACCACTCATCCTCACCCACACATGCATAATAGCAGTGCTGATAATGTCTGTGTTACAAAGTGAAACACATCATAGCCAGCTTGTTACTCTTATAGGTTCATAGGTGTGTACTAGGCTAATGGCCCTGGAGCCTTCACAAGCCTAGCCCATAGGATTACCTTGGCATTGTGCCATCTGACCTTAGTTCCCATTGCCTCTGTCGAGTAAAGCCACTGGAGTGATCCCTAGGGTGAATTTTCTATTTCCCATCCACTCATCAAGATTTCTCTTGAAGAGGGCCAGTGAGGTGCTCTGCTTGACATGTATGGGAAGTCTATTCCATAGCATGGACAGTTTCTGGGTTATAAACCTGTCCCTCCAGCATGTTCTGTTAATTGTGGTAATGAGGTTGAGGTCTCTGGAGAGTGTGATGCAGAGGGATTGAGATTTCTTTAGATGTAGCATTTCTAACAGAGCTGGGTCAGTCATGGCTTTGTAAGTCAAGCAGAGACCGTCTCTAAGTAGGCAATATGCGACAGAGAATAGTTGGGAGTTTTTTTAGTCTGTTCATATAGGACAAATGTTTAAGGCCTAGGATGCTCTTTGTGAGGTACTTTTGCTGCCTCTCCAGTTGTTGCAAGTGTTTAGTGATGTACATGCCAAATGGGGCATTGTACTCAATGATTGGCCTAATGAGGGAAGAGTAGAGGGAGACAATGACCTCTTTCTTCCTGGATGCAAAACCCTTAGTAATGAGATGTGTCACATAGAAGGACTCTCTGACCACAGTGGCACTGTGGTGGTCAGAAGAGAGATTGCTGACAACCTGTATTCCCAGATCTCTTATAACACCTTTTTGTGTTCAGTGGACTACCATCGATGTGGTAATTCATGGGAACTGGGTTTCTCCCAAAGGGAATGACGACACATTTTTTGGCATTGAGCTTAAGGCCATGGTTCTGACACCAGTCGTTGGTCTCAGTGAGGCCTTTCTGTAGGATGTCAACATCCCTTGGGGAGTTAATAATAGCTCCCAACTTGTAATTGTCTGTGAACTTTGTCAGCCAGAGTCCCTTTGTGTTGGCCTGGACTCTAGAGAAATAGATACCAAACAGGAGAGGATCCAGGACCAAACCCTGTGGGACTCCACTCGTGACCGGTCAGCAGTCTGACTTGGAGTCAGCTACTTTCACACTGTGGGTTCTACCTGTGAGCCAGTTTGCAACCCACCTAGTGATTTAGGGGTTGATGCCTAGCTTAATGAGTTTTTCTATGATTCCTGAGTTACACTGCAATGCAGACACACAGACACACACACTCATACACATACACATACACACACTCACACACACACTCACACATATTAGTCATAGCAATACTAGTTTTGTACTTATTTCAGCAAATGGCGTTATGTTGTGCAAGACTGGTGCTGCTATACCAGATCAGTAGCTGTTTAGCAGTCATCAAACAGGGGTAAGCCACTTTTATTTAACTTATTGAGAAATAATACATACCTGTCACTGTCACTGATTTTTGCCTCATAATCTGGCTCTCTCCCCATAAAAAAAAAGTTTGATTTGGTAGTAAATAATAGCAGAGTAACCATTTGAAATGCCAGGACCCTTTAAGGGAGTCCTGAAATACGAAGACTAAATAGACAAAAAAGCAGACTTACATATAGTAAGTCTCATATGACCATTTCTTGGAATATTCCATTTTCTCTGATGTATGGCAATCTTGTAGTTGGTATATATATATATATATATATATATATATATATATATATATATATATATATATATATATATATATAAATTTTGGGGTGTGGACAGTGCAGGGGGCTTGCCCTCTCCAAAAAAGAAAGTAAAGAAGAAGGATGATATGTGAGATTCACTGTTCTGGATTTTTGGTCTTTTTTTCGGTGTGTCAGTACTAGGCATTTCAAGTGCCTAGTCATGGCCTCAAGCTCAATGCCAAGAAGTGCATTGTCATCCCCTTTGGGAAAACTCGGTACCCATGAACTACCACATAGGCGACAGCTCACTAAACACTGAAAGTGTGATAAGAGACCTCGGGACACAGGTGGACAGCAGTCTCTCCTTTGATAACATATCACCATAGTAGTCAGGAAATCCTTCTACATGCCACACCTCATCAGAAAATGGTTCTCCTCTAGAAAAAAGGAGATCATTGTTCCTTTCTACTCATCCCTTATCAGACTAATTATAGAGTACAATGCCCCATTTGACATGTATCTCACAAGACACCTACAACAATTGGAAAGGCCACAGAAATCCCTCACTAAGAGGATTACCAGCCTCAAACAGATGCCATATGCAGACCGTCTCAAAAAACTCCAGCAAATATCACCCACTCAGTGGCAATCTCTGCCTAACATACAAAGCTATGTCAAACCCAGAGCTGCTGGACATGCTACACTTAAAGAAATTCCAATCTCTCTGAACCACATGCTCCAGGGACCTAAACCTTGTCACCACGATAAAGAGAACATGCTTGAGGGATAAATTCCTGTCCCAGAGACCTATACTCTGGAACAAACTACCCATGCATGTCAAGCAAAGCTCCTCATTGGCCCTCTTTAAGATAAATCTTGACGACTGGATGGGAAATAGAAAATTCACCCCGGGGATCACTTCTGTGGCACTGCTTGACAGGGGCACATGAAAATAATTTTCTTGGGTGGCGAAAGCCAGGGAACCTTTTTGGCTAGGCTTTACTATGAACACACAGTCAAAGATGACTAAAAGGGCCCTCACAAAGTCAAGGCTGATTAAAGGGGACCCTCTACAGTCATGAGTATTGCAGGTGCCTAAAGCTGGCTATGATGGTAATTTTGGTGGACAGAATGTCCACCAGATGGATTTCATTAAGCCAAGGGCACGGTGTCAATGGTAAAATATTTAATGAAATCATGAAGCCTGTTATTTGACAAAATAATGTTACTATAGCTTCTGTTGGCTTAACTGACATAGGATCATAGGAGGTTACTAGGCTAATGGCCCTGGGGCCCTTACAAGCTTAACCAAGAGTTTATCCCCAAAAAGAAACCTTAGTCAGCACCTGTCGCCCATGTACAATGAGGGACACAGGTGGAACCTCTGGGATGAATTTGTGGTTTCCCATCCACTCATTAAGGTTGCGCTTGAAGAGGGTCAGTGAGGTGTTACAAAATATCCAAATAAGATAACTTGCTGTGGTTAGGGGGCCCTCAGCGACTGCAGGGTTTGCTGGTGCCTAAAGTTGGATATGGCTGTAATTTACCCAATGTGTTCACAGTCTAGATGTAACCCCACTAGAAGTATCACTCGATGCAGCATTTATTTCTTCCTTTTGTTGTTGCAGGGGTGTAATAGTAATGACTAGCAAATCTCTTAAGTATGGTGCTTACATATATTCTCAACTAATTTAAGACAAAACACTTTGCAAGCTATTTAAATGAATGTTAATACATACCTAACATCATTACATATGCCATGTACAAACTAACATCGCTTAGAATTCCTTTAACTGAGTCTAGAGGTGTAAGAGCTGGAGGTATAGTCATATCTGGGTGACAGAAGGATTAATCTATTGATCTGGTTGAAGAAACCTTGAAGGCTTGCGGATGTGCATGTGAGAAGAATAATACTATATTCTGATTTGGTTTGTATAATGCTTTTTCCTGTATTTTCATATTCTCTGAGTGTAATAATGTGGGATACAGTTGTAACACAAGGACTGATTTGCATTGTTATTGAGATGGTTTATATGCACCGTCACTGAGAGTGGTGGGTCATGGTGAACACTAAGATATATGAAACTGTTAACAGTATTAATGTGTTTATTATGAAATTAGGTGAAAGGCGAAGGGATAGAGATAGAACTAAATTTGGATCATCTATGGATGACATTTACACAGCGGCCACTTGGGCAAACCCCCATATCTTTATCAATCATTACAAATTGGATGTGGCCTCCAGGGGAAAAGCATCTTTTGGCTCAGTGGTGCTCAGTAATATCCTTCCATAGGGGTACCCAGGACACAAAGTAGCTGGGGACTCGGTCCTATCAATAAGGTATGTATGAAGATTTACATAATCAGATAAAGAAATTATGTCTTACCATAATGTTCCATTTGTGTTGTAGATCTTCATACATTCCTTACGACCCACCCTCCATCTCCCTGCCTAACGACTCCTGATGAATCATTTGGTCCTGTCTGCCTGATAATGTATTTGCTCAGATAGGGCCTCCATTGTCTATTTCTATAATTTCCAGTGTCGCTATGTGGGGCAGGCAAACCCAATCTGAAGGGAAGAAGAAGAGGTGCACTATGGATAGGACTTAGCTCGAGAGTTTTTGGCTGGTGTGAGCTTGTGTATTGGCCAGGTTGGAACTGAAGTCCTATCAGAAAGGAATGTATGATGGAACCTTATGGTAAGACATAACTTCTTTTTCTTAAAACGTTTTGTACTAATTTGGAGTTTTTCTTCTCAGGCCTCTGCTGATAATGGGCTTCTATACAGTCAAACTTTCCCAGTAATCAAATGTCAGTAAATAAATATGTAAATAAATAAATATCCTTCAGAAAAAGCAAACCAATGCAAACTGCTATTCTGACAACATTCTAAGTTTATAAAAACAATATTTAAAATCTGTAGAACCACAACCCAAGGAAAAAAGCCAGTGATTACCTTCAGTATTTATTAAAACACTTGTAGAACAGCACACAACCCAATAAAGAATTCAGCAAATGCTCTGCCTTGTAATGGAATACAGTCCGTAAAAAACAGACAAGAATTCTTTCTCTAACTCCACGGCCAAAAGCCTTTTCAGAGTATACTTCTTTGTTCTTCTAGCATCATGACTTATATCCTACATTCAATTAACACTAGCTTAATTAAATCCATTTAATTCCAGTGTTAATTAAAGAAAACACTTCCAGCGCGGTGGTGGTGCTGCGGTAGCATTGTCACCTCACAGTTAGACGTTGACCATTCGATTTTCAGTAAGAGCGTCATCTGTGTGGTGACATATGTGAATGGGCGTTCCTTCATTGAAGACTGTGCATTAGGCCCGGCAAGCCAGCACGTAAAAATCTACTGCCAATCATTAGCGGACCGGATTTCCGCTGTGGCGACCCCTAACCGGGAAAAGCCAAAAGACACAACAACTTCCAGTGGCATTCTCTATTTAACCCTGTTGATGCTAAAGTATTAAACTTTAAAATTATAACTGATTCCATTTTCCATAACTTACTTTTTAAATTTAAACCATAATCTTATTTAACCTGTCCTAAAATTGTTGCTTCTAAACTTCTTGTATCACTATTATGTACTTCTTTATAATGCAGGGCTACTGGAGAAACAACTATGGACATGATTACTGTGGGGAATCCCAGTACAACTCTCGGGCAGTCAAAAGAGGCAAGTGGCATTAATGCAAATGTTGATTATCAACGGGACTATATAGTAAATTTGTCCAATTGTACTTTGACTACTACAGATACAACTGTGTTAAATAAGGATTTGAAATATATACCTACCGTTTTTCCTAGAGCATATGAGCTGAAATGTGATATATTTCAATTTGTTAGAAAGTTGAATTTGAAAGTGTTTTTTGCTCAGAATAATAATTGTAAAAATGATATTAATGTTGAAAGGGATTCTTTAACTAGTGAGGAAAGTTTTTACTCGTGCCTCAGATCTTGAAATGTTTGCTTATTGTAAATTGTATACAGAGAATGTAATATATAAAAGTGACTTCATGCCTGTCTGTAAAGATGAAAGTATTCAACAGTTTTCATATGCATTACAATTTGCAATAGAAAAAGAATGTGAAAAAATGAATAAGTTGAAGGAGGATCGTGAGTATAATTTAACTAAAGCAGAATAGTCCAGCCTTCAAAAATTAAGTCAGGATAGAAAGCTTGTTTTTAAACCATCTGACAAGGAGGGTTAATTAGTTGTATTAAATTATGTACCGTATTTAAAGATGTGTTACAAACATCTAGATGATAGGGAAGTGTATACACCAGTGGGAATAGATAATTTTTAGAAGCAATAGCAATGTATAAAAAACTGTTAATGAAAGGGTTAAGGTTGAAATATTTCTCTCATGAAGATGTGTATAAAAGGTTTGCAGTAAAAGAAAATTCAATGGCCTATTTTTTCTGTGTCTCCAAAATCCATAAAAATATGGTGGCTCCACCAGGGTGGCCTATAGTTTCAGCCTGTGGATACTTCACACATAATCTGGCTTTATTTTTGCACACCTATCTTAGGGCTGAGGTAGAGAAATTTCCTTCTTACATAAAAGATTTGTTTGATTTTTTTAAAAAGAATTAAAGGGCTTGAGTGGAGGGAGAACATGTTCTTCCTTGTTATGGATGTAGTTAGCCTGTATATGAATATAGAACACATACATGGCTTAGAGGCCTTGTTTTACTTTTTCAAGGATACCCCTAGGACACATTTTGTGTCAGAATTGATGAATTTCTGCTTAACCCATAATATTTTTGAATTTAATGGTGGTTTGTATAGACAACTTAAAGGAACAGCTATGGGGGCAGGTTTTGCCCCTATGTATGCTAACCTCTTTATGGGTATGTTTTAAAGTAAGTGCATATATAATAAGACATTATAATAGACGTGTTCACCAATATTATAGATTTATTGACGACTTGATTTTTATTTGTGAAGGGGGGTGGAATGAGGCTGAATTTTTTCTGCAAGAAATACAAAATAATTGTTATAATATTAGGTTTGATGGAATACAAAAAGGAACAAAGTGCATTTTCTGGATTTAGAGTTAAAATGATGTAATAACATAATTCAAACTGGAATACATCAAAAATTTGATGAGAATAACTATATGTTATATGGATATAGTTGCCACCCGCCTCACACAATTAAATCTATCCCCTATGGGGAGTTTTTGAGAATAAAGTGATTGTGCAGTGATAAGCAGGAAAGTGCTAGGGAAATAAATAAAGCAGCTAAAATGTTTGTAGAAAGGGGATATGATGGAAAGTTAGTAGAACAAGGCAAAGAGAAAGTAATGAAAGGAAAAAGGTGTATGGGAATACAGGCTCAAATAACAAGGAACATGACAGGAACAATCTAGTTTTTGTCACTAAATATATGGTGTTTTCAGAACAATTTAGGCAATTAGTGAAGTATCATTGGAATATTGTAGAAAAAAATAGATATTTTAATGCAAGAGAAAGTGGATTTCCCATGTTTTTGTACACTAGAGGAAGAAGTTTAAAGGATTTCATAGTCCATGGGAGATTCCAGCTCCCTGCTGTGGATGTAACTTTAGGGATTTCCACACAGGGCACCTTCCCATGTGGAAGGTGTTGCTGTTGCAAATTTATTGTAAAAAATTTTGATAAAATCAATGGGAAGAAATTGACCACTAAAGGTACTTATTCTTGTGACAGTAGAGGAATAGTATATATATTAAGGTGTCCCTGCAATAAAGTGTACATAGGAGAAAGTAAAAGATCATTTGGGGACAGGCTAAAAGAACATCTGAGGGACATCAGAAAAAGTAAGGAAGAAAATCCAGTAGCCCTGCATTATAAAGAAGTACATAATAGTGATACAAGTAGTTTAGAAGCAACAATTTTAGGACAGGTTAAATTAGATTATGGTTTAAATGTAAAAAGTTATGGAAAATGGAATCAGTTATAATTTTAAAGTTTAATACTTCAGCACCAACTGGGTTAAATAGAGAATGCCACTGGAAGTGTTTTCTTTAATTAACACTGGGATTAAATGGATTTAATTAAGCTAGTGTTAATTGAATGTAGGATATAAGGCATGATGCTAGAAGAACAAAGAAGTATACTCTGAAAAGTCTTTTGGCAAAGGTGCTAGAGAAAGAATTATTATCTGTTTTTTATGGACTGTATTCTATTACAAGGCAGAGCATTTGCTGAATTTTTTATTGGATTGTGTGCTGTTCTACAAGTGTTTTAATAAATACTGAAGGTAATTACTGGATTTTTTCCTTGGATTGTGGTTATACGTGTTTTTTTTATCGAGTTTATGGAGATATAAATATTTAAAATCTGTCCCTATTTTGGGGTCTTTGCCCCCCCCCCCCATTATTTAAGGTTTTATCCAGATTTCTTGTGTTAGGAAGTTGAGAGGTAGACACATTCACTCAAACACACACACAAACAGAAAACCCACTTACCTGTTATGATGCAGCATATATCCAACAAAATGAACTTTCAAGAAACAGAACATTCAAACAAATAACACTGCATTTCATTCTTTCAACCAAATAAATGTGTGATAGAATGAACAGAACTCATATGTCTATTTGCATCTCTGATCCTCCTGTACAGACAGTATGCTTTTTCCACAGCCATGATTGAGCTTTACTTGTCATGTGTGGCTTTGGGGAGGCTACACTTCTACAGGAATCATCCGTCGGTTAATACCAGAATTTTGCAAAATCTTCCAGACTCAATTCCCAATTATCAGCACTCTGGTCCTGACTTCTGCACTGTATCACACAGACTTCTGTCAGGGATGGTATGACCAACTCCCTGTATTTGGATTTTGTAGTATCACATATTTTTTGTGCTGTGGTGGAGTATTTGTATCAGCTGTGTAACCAACATCAAGCATGCTGCACATTGACATATCTCACATTTCATTCCTGTATTGGCTGCATATGAATCATACACAGTTTTTACTGCTCTTTTTTTGTCCACACTGATCTCTGTATGTAGTACTGTGTTTATGACTACCATCCATTATTAATTCTACTGTGATGACCCACTGTGACAAACTGGGGGGCTGCCAGCCCAGCTAGATAGAATTTTGTAAATAATTCTTTTCATTGTAAATATTAATATGATCCAGGCTTGTTTTACAAATGTAAGAAAACTGTGTTATGTGCTGAACTTCAAAAATGTAACCACAGTGCACCCTGCTGGAAGAAAGGTGATAAGTAAGGAATTTTACAACTTTGTGTGATCTCAAGCTCGGAGACAGGATGCCTCCAGATAGGAAATTTTTTCTATTGTCCTAAGACAGAGATAATTACTAGGTTTCACATGTAAAGTGTCTTTTATTGCTGTGGCTTCCCGACAGCTGCATGGTCACAAAGAAATGTTAAATTTTAAGTTCTGTGAGTCTGGGAACTTAGGTAGAGGTAACAAGAATGATGTAATCTGAAATGACTCAGCAGTAATGTGTATTATCAATTTAAGACCATCTGAGGGAGAAAGAAATGGCATTTTGTATTTGTGTCCGAACCTGAACACATCAGCTCACCAGCACTTTGCCTTGCTCTATAAGTAAGATATTTAGAAAAGTGATTTCTTTTAGAGATAGATAGAAATAGTAAGATTAGTCTAGCTGCTTTCTATATTTATGTGAGACTATCCTACAATGTTGTTTTAAAGTATTTCCTGTGATGTCTGAACTCTCTAATGTCATTGTGTTGAGTTAGTAAGTATTGTCTTATGATTTATTATTTATTATTAAATATATTTAAACCTTTGAACTGTGGCTGTTTTGTGCAGAGATAATTTAAGCTATTAGAGTACTTGCATGTATCTGATGATACTGTATAAGCCACTCCAATAGCCTTGCTGTTCGTCATACTTACTAATTGGATAATAATAACATTGCACAGTAGAATTGAGCACCCTTTGGTAAGAGCCTTTAGAGTAGCTGATAAGAGTAGTTGGTGGCAGTGATTACTACCTTATAGCCTGGGCAGAAGGGGGCATACCTAGTGAATCTGTGCCAGCCTTCCCTAGGAGCGTATGTGTGTTTGTATATAAATCATATCTCAATGTGTGTGTGTGTCAGCTACTTGGGTAGGGACACGAAGCACTGGTTGGGCAGAGAGGGTACTGGAGGTTTTGGCTTGCTTACTCAACTGAGATCTGAACCCTATAGCTGTGGCAGTGGGGAGTCTTATTGGGAATCTGGAGAGAAAGGGAGAATCCAGCCCCAGACCGACTGTGACCTCTGTGTGCTCTTGAGAAATTGTACTTTACTGTGTGTAAACTTGTTACCCTCCCAATGTGGACACCCATAACTGGTACTAGTGGTGAGGATTGAGGCTCCTTGATTACTAGGCTGGTGCATGGGCATCATAAGTTCATAGGTAGGTACTAGGCTATTGGCCCTAGGGCCTATATACACCTAGCCAAAAAGGTACCCTAGCTTTTGCCACCCAAGAAAATTATTTTCCTGTGCCCCTGTCAAGCAGAGCCACAGAGGTGATCCTCGGGGTGAATTTCCTATTTCCCATCCAATCATCAAGATTTTTCTTGAAGAGTGCTAATGAGGAGCTTTGTTTGATATAGATAGGTAGTTTGTTCCAGAGTATGGGAAGTCTCTGGGACAGGAATCTATCCCTCCAGCATGTTCTGTTTATTGTGGTGACAAGGTTTAGGTCCCTAGAGTGCGTAGCTAGGAGGGATTGGGATTTCTTTAAGTGGAGCATGTCCAACAGCTCTGGGTTTGATATAGCTTTGTTCATAGGTTCATAGGCAAGTACTAGGCTATCTGCCCAAGGGCATTTATAAGCCTAGCCATAATGTGTTGGCTTTCGCCACCCCCTTAGATCAGTTCATTGTGCCTCTGTCCAGCAGAGCCATTAGTTCCCTGCGCCACTGTCCAGCAGAGCCACTGCAGTGATCCCCGGGGTACATTTTCTGTTTCCCATCCACCTGTCAAGGTTTCTCTTGAAGAGTGTTAGTGAGGGGCCTAATGTATATTGGAATCCTGTTCCAAAGCATGGGGAGTCTCTGGGTCAGGAATCTATCCCTCCAGCATGTCCTATTTATCATTGTGGTGAGGTTTATATCTCTAGAGTGTGTGGCTGTCCGGGATTTGTTTTTTTTAGGTGGAGCATATCCATCAATTCTGGGTTGGACATGGCCTTGTATGTCAGGCAGAGATCTCCTCTGAGTAAGCGGTATGCAACCAAGTACAGCTGGAGTTTCTTGAGTCGGGCTGCATAAGGCATCTGTTTGAGGTAATCCTCTTGCTGAGGTACTTTTATGGTCTTTCCAGCTGTTGCAGGTGTCATGTAAGGTACATCCCAAATGGGCTTTGTATTCTATGAAGGGTCTAATAAGTGATGAGTAGAGAGGCACAATAACCTCTTTTTTGTTTTAGATGCGAACCCTTTTTTGATTAGGTGGGCCACATAGAAGGATTTTCTAACCACCTTGGCAATATGATTATCATTATTGTATGTTAGGCAGAGATCACCTCTGAGGAGGTGATATGCGACGGAGTAAAGATGGAGTTTTTTGAGATGGTCTGCATAGGGCATCTGTTTGAGGCTGGTAATCCTCTTTGGGAGGTATTTCTGCGGCCTTTCCAGTTGTTGTAGATGTCTTGTGAGGTACATACCAACAGGGGCATTGTAGTCTATAATGGGTCTTATGAGTGATGAGTAGAGGGGAACAATGACCTCTTTTTTTCTGGATGAGAAACCTTTTTTGATGAGGTGTGCCACGTAGAAGGATTTCCTGACTACTCTGGTGATGTGATTATTAAAGGAGAGACTACTGTCCACCTGGGTCCCAAGGTCTCTTATCACACTGTCAGTGTTAAGTAGACTACCACCTATGTGGTAGCTCATGGGTACAGAGCTTTTACCAAAGGGGATGACAATGCACTTTTTGGCATTGAACTTGAGACCAAGGCTTTGACACCAGGCATCTGTCTCAGTGAGGCCCTTTTGTAGGATGTCCACATCATTAGGAGTTTCGATTATGGCTCCTAGTTTACAGTCATCTGCAAACATCATTAGCCAAAGACCTTCTGTGTTAGCCTGTACTTCAGAAAAGTAGATACCAAACAGGAGAGGACCCAGGACTGAACCCTGTGGTACTTCACTTGTCACTGGTCTGAAGTCAGATTTGGAGTCTGCTACTTTCACAGTGTGGGCTCTGTCAGTGAGCCAGTTGGCAATTCATCTTGTGACATAGGGATTTATACCTAGCTTAGTGAGTTTATCTATAATTCCAGAGTGGGGGGTGGTGTTAAAAGCCTTGGTGAGATCTAGATAGGCTGTGTGAATGACCTTACCCTTGTCTATGGCTTTGGTGACTCCTTCAAAGAAGTCTATCAGGTTTAGGAGACATGATCTGCCTTTTACAAACCCAAACTGTGTGGGGTCCAGAGTTTGGTGATTACCAATGAATTTGTTTATAAGTTCCATGATGATACGTTCCATGGCCTTGCAGACCAGGCTCATTAGGCTAATGGGGCGGTAGTTCCCGGGGCCCATGGTGACTCCCCCTTTGTGAAGTGGGATAACTGTTGCTGTGTGCCATTCAGTGGGCACAAAGCCTGAGGTGAAACTATGATTGAACATGGTCATTCGGTGGGGCACCAGTTCATTTTGTAGTTTGTGTAAAACATAGCCTGGGATGTTGTCAGATCCCATGGATGCTGTGTTCTTGGCTTTGGAGAGTGTGGTTTTTACCTGTGCAGCCGTGATTACAGGAACTTTGCATTCTTCCAGTATAGAGATGGGCCCTTTAGGGGGTGAGAGGGGGGTAAAGTTAGCACTGAATCTATCTGCCAGGATGTTGGCAATATTGGTTGGTTCTGTATATTTAGTGCCATTGTGCTTTAACTCAGAGCAGATCTGAGTGTTGCATTGAGATTCTTGACATAGCTATAGAATGCTTTGTGGTTGTCTTTAAAATCAGTGGCAATTTTGTTTTCATAACTAGCTTTAGAGGATTTTATGAGGGATCTCAGATTCTTACTGAGGCTGACCAGGGAGTTCCTCCAATCATGGGATTTTACTCTTTTTTGCAACAGTTTCTTTTGTAATGTGGAGCTTTTCTCCCCGGGCCTCCACTGAAAATGGACCTGTGTCCAGTCAGACTTTCCCGGTAAACAAATGTAAAATAAACAAAATAAATAAATAAATTCTGTTGTAGAGTTTGTTTATGGCAGGGGACCACCACATTGGCTTCCTTTATTTGGAGGATAGCATCTTGGTTCTCTTAGGGATATCACGATCCATGCACGTAAGTGCTTATAAAGTGCATTTGTGTAGGATTCAGCAGTCGTACCTCTATTGTCCGTCTGCATAAGTGTCGTGAAGTTTGCCACTTCTGTCTTAAGAAGCATGAAGTTAGCTTTGGAGAAATGTTTTACAGTGGTTTCCCTAATGGGGGTGGGGGCGCGATATGGATGACTAGGGTGATTAACTTGTGGTCGGATCTGACCAATGAGGAATTGACCTCTGGTGTGGAACACCGGTCGCCCATGTTGGTAATGACCAGGTCTAGGATATTACTGCCCCCGGTGGGGGTGTGGATAAGTTGATCCAAGCATTGGAATTTATGAATTCCAGAAAACGTTGAGCAAAAGAGTTGGTACATGAGTAGTTTTCCCTGTTAATGATGGGGTAGTTCAAATCGCCCATTATTAGGGTGTTGGGTTGTACCCTAATATTTTCCAGTGCATCAAGAAATGAGGAGTAGCAAGTTACAATTTGGACTACGGTCTTGCCGAGAGTTAGCTGCACTTGGATAATCTCGGCTGCATTATGCTGAATAACTAGCCTGGAGGTGTGGATATCCATAATGAATATGGGCACGCCTCCACCTTTAGTGTTTCGGTCCAGGTTAGGTGGCCGAAAGGTGTGGTATAAATTATAGCCTGGTAATGCAGGGATGCTCTCTGGAGCCTTGAACCAGGTATCTGTCACTGCACAGATGTCGATGTTCTCCATTTTAAAGGGTGCCTCAAGTGAATGCATTTTGAGGTTTAAACTTCTAGCACTGAGTAGCATTACCCTCAGATTTTGCTTGCTTGTACCTATTACAGTGCTGAATTTGTCATTTGGACCTTGCCTAAAAAAAGGCACTATAGGAGTGGCAAGAGCCTTAGCCAGTATCCAGAATCCCAAGGGCGACAGGTGCAGGCCATCTCTGGCAAAGCATTGTGGTCTGTCAATCATGCCATCCCAGGCAGACAGATACTGGATCCCCTTAGAATGACACCAGAAGCGTAGCCAGTTGTTGAAGTCAATCATTTTGTCCTTCTACTGTGGTATCATTCTGGGTGATGGCAGGATGCTACACAGGGTTATGGTCATACCTGCCTGGGCTACAAGATCAAAGAGCTTCTCCAAGTCTCTTTTCATGTAGTCCAGGGAGGTACATCTCAGGTCATTCACACCAACATGGACAATGGCAGAGTCATATTTGTACTTGTTGTGGAGTGACCTGAGTGTGTGCATTATGTGGCGGATCTTGGCACTCGACAGGCAGCTGACAGTAACTTTCTCCTTGTTTAGCCTGGTGAGTGGAACATCAGTGTGCCTGACTATAGAGTCACCTATGACTAGAGTGTTGGGTACGTTGTTATGCCTTATGGGCTGTGGTTGAGTGACACACTGAGTTTGTGGGCTATGTGTCATTTGGGTTGTGTTGGGGGGTGGAGGTTGCTTGCATTTCTGCTTTGGCGGTCTCTGTTGCTTGAGCAGATTTTTATTGAGAACCTCCACGAATGTAGGTGTGTGTTTTATGTTTCTATGTGTGTGTTTTGGTGGTGTAAGTTTTGAGGGACTAAGTGATGAGTGTGGTGTGGTGCAAGTGTTTACCTTCTCCTCTTGACTGTCTAGTCCAGTCTTGGGTGAAGAGATCTTTGCTTCCAGTTTGGCTATATAAGTGCATCTCTCACAGGGTGTAGTGTTGGGTGGAAGGAGAAGAGGGTTGTCTGTGTACATGAGGCAATTGCTGCATTGCCCCAAGATGCATAGATTCATCAGGTAGACAGGAGAAAACACCGGGAGCTGATGCTTAGACATGCCTGGAAAGGTGCTTATTTATTAAGTACTAAAAACTGTTTTCCTCTAGACAAGTGAGGAAATTTGAGTGCTGTAGTAATTTGTAGCTTATTTGTTGCTTACAACGAGTTCTGAACAAGTGCTGAGCTTAAAGAAACAGAATTAAGTGCTAAAACTAAAAAAACTGGCTAGTTCTAAGGGAAAATTTGAAGAGCAGACTTTATGGTGCCAGGAATAGTTTAACCCTAGTTAAGCGGCAATCCATAAAGTGTATTTTTTTTTTAAATATGTTGTTGTGTCTTTCGGCTTTTCCCGGTTAGGGGTCGCCACAGCGGAACTCTGGTCCGCTAATGATTGGCAGTAGATTTTTACGTGCTGAGTTGCCAGCCCTGATGCACAACCTTCAAAGAAGGTATGCCCATTCACGCATGTCTCCACGCAGAAGACGCTCTAGCTGAGAATCGAACAGGACAACGTCTTACTGTGAGGCGACAACGCTACCACAGCGCCATCACCGCAGCTCTAACAGTAGAAAATGAGCAAACTGATTTAAACAAATTAACCAATTAACCAATAAAAAGCTAAAAACTGAGCCCCATTCCAGCAGTCTTTGATCAGACAAGTTCTAACTGCACACTCTTGCCACTAGGGTGCAGGGGAACCTTCTCCAAAAAAAGATGGCCTGGATTAGTGCCCAAGTTATACAAACAAAGCTAGCTTTAGCATGCCTGAATCTAATCTCAAGGCGGACCAACTTCAGAAATAAATAGTTCAAATAAGCAGGCACAATAAGCCTTTAACCAGAAATTCCCAGCTCAGAAGTGCAGAATCTAGCCTCTCCTCCCACAAGAATGCAGACCACAAACCTTATTAATGAAAAATAACTGGCCTGAACCCAAGTGCTTAAACCAGAACTAATACACTTTTAGAATAACACACACTGATCCTTCAATCAGCAATTCCCAACTTAGAAGGATGTAAGGTACCTGTCCTGCCACAACAGTGAAGACCACAAACCTTCTTAATGTAAAACAACTGGTCTGAAGCCCAAGTGCTTCAACCAAAGGCTTAGAATAACAGTTACAATTTAAGCAGGCTACTAACAAGCAGTAATAAATGCAGCAGAATAAATGCAATAAAGTGGGAAGAAACACAAATACAGTAAAAGCAGATGAATAAAGTGCATTTTTATATAACATTAGAAAACGAGCAAACTGATTTAAACAAATTACCCAATTAACCAGTAAAAAAGCTCAAAACTGAGTCGTGTTCCAACAGTCTTCAATCAGACAAGTTCTAACTGCACACTCCTGCCACTAAGGTGCAGGGGAACCTTCTCCAAAAAAAGATGGCCTGGATTTTGCTCAAGTTATACAAACAAAGCTAGATTCAGCATGCCTGAATCTAGTCTATGCTACAGCAAACAAGGCGCACCAACTTCAGTAAGAAACAGTCTACTACCAAGCAGTAATAAAGCAGCAGAATAAATACAATTGAGTACTTTCAAGAAAAGGCAAAAGCAAAATAAAGTGCATTTTTTTAGTAAAGTGTCAGAAAATATATAAAATACACATATTAATTGTTTGGCAGTGGTGGGATATCCACATGAAATATTAATTGTTTGATAGTGGTGAGTTAGCCACATCACATATTAATTGGCTTGTAGTGGTGTGTATTGTGAATTCCTGCAGCTTGTGTACAGTGATCACTGAAGGTATTTTTCTACTCTAAGTTAGCCACTCAGTGAACATTCAGAGTTCAGATCACAGTTGCTTTATTTCTTTTGTTAGTTTAGTTAGTCAGGGAGAGCAGGCAAGCATGTCAGGAGAGGTGTATGGCATGCTGATGAGGAGCCAGTTGGCTGAGATGTGCCAGGCTAAAGGACTGGTGCATGGAAACCTGACTAAAGCAGACATTATTGCAGCTTTAGTCACAGCTGTATCAGAAAATAGCAACCAGGAGGATGATCAGACTGGCCATGGAGATGTATAACACTCAGAGAATGGACACCTCAACCTTTCTACAGAGGACTTAAAAATCCATCTGGAGCTAAAGAGACTTGAGTTGGAGGCCAAGCATTTGGAAATAGAAGCAGCAGAGAGAGACTGAGGCATCTAGAGAGTGAGGAAAATAAGAAACTGCTATGCCTGGAAGCTGAGGAGAAGGAGAGGCAGAGGCAACATGAAAAGGAGATGCTGACTCTTCACCAGAGTCATGGAGGTAATGGGGAAGGGAGTAACTGAACCCCAGAAGCAACAAATATCAGTAGATATCTTCCATGGTTTACAGAGGGAGATAATTTTGATAGTTTCATTCACATGTTTGAGAGGGTATGTATGGTTCCTGACCCTCTTACGGCATGGTAAAGCTGTAACTGTTTTGTCCAAACTGTCTGACAATGATTTCTTGAATTATAATGCTGTAAATAATTGTTTGCTAGAATTTTTTAAGCTAACACCTGAAGTTTATAGGAAAAAGTTTCATGAGCACAGATGCAAGGCAGATGAAAGTGCGTGTGAATATATTGCTGAACTAAGCACTTATTTTCATAAATCGATGAGTGGATGTCAGGTCACCACTTTTGAAGGGCTGGCAGACCTTTTGGTGAGGGAACAAGCCCATAGCACTTTGCCTGAGGGCATGAGGATCTGGTTAGCTGATAGACAATGCTCTACTGCAGATGAGTTGGGGAAGAAGGGAGACCTATACCTAGCAAGCAGGGCATCCCTGCACAGGAAAGGGACACCCAGTGCTACTCATGGGTCTAAGGGAACCCATGGTGGCAGCCCAGACTGCCCCAACAGAATCTGCCAGTAGCAGGGGAAGCCACTAGTGCAGGTACACATCCAGGACCTAAGGTTGAATGTTTTGAATGCAACCAGTGAGGCCATGTGGCATATAGATGTCCACGGAGGCAAGGTGGGGAACAAAAGGTGAGAGAGCCAGTAAGTTGGAATGACAAAATGCCAACAGTAGGTTGTCTTGAGACAACAAGGGTACCAAACTACCATCCTGCATATGTCCTGATAGGGAAGGATTTTGATAAGGCAGTACCATGTGCTCATGCAGATACATGTAGTCAGGCTTGGAGACAAGCATGTGAGTCTGGTAGCCTGGGGGAGATTCAGACAGACCGCACACTTGCAGCCAGGACTGGTGAGGTGTTTACTTCAGGGAGGGAGATACCCTGTAGCAATGAGACTGAAGGTAAGCCGCAGCTGCTTGTGGATACTAATGTTCCCTTGGACAGAGTGACTGCAAGGGATGAGGTGAGTAGTAGTACCCAGGCTGACAGTGAGGCACTGCTGTCAGAGGATACCAGACTTCCTGTGGAAGGGGAGCTGGCAAGAGTTACAAAGACAGAGTTGAGACAGGGTCAGCTCTCAGACCCTACATTACAAGGGCTGAGTCAGGTAGCTAGTGAGGCACCTGATTCTCAAGGGAAGGGGGAATCTGTATACTGGGACAAAGAGTTACAGTATAGAGAGTCGACCCCTGAGGGAGGGCCAGAGGGTGAGAGAATACAGCAGTTGGTAGTGCCTAGAGTCTATCATCTGGCACTTCTAGCCATAGCCCATGATATTCCCTTTGCAGGTCATATGGGCATAAAATGTACAAAGAGACGTAGTATGCAGAACATTTACTGGCCTGGGATTTACAGAGATGTAACAGGGTACTCCAGGACCTGTGAGCAGTGCCAAAAGGTAGGCAAGGCAGGAGACAAGGTGAAAGCTCCTATGATGCCTTTGCCTGTGACTGAGGAGCAATTTCAGAGGGTAGCTATGGATATTGTGGTGTCTCTGAGTACCCCAAGTTCCACAGGGAAAAAGTATATCCTAGTGGTAATAGATTATGCTATAAGATACCCTGAGACAGTGGCTTTGTCCTCCATTGAGGCAGAAAAATGTGGCAAATGCTTTGTTAGAGATTTTCAGCAGCATAGTTTTCCCAAAAGAAATACTGACTGACAGAGGTGCCAATTTCATGTCAGACTTGCTGGCATGTCTGTGGAAGTACTGTGGGGTGAAGCACCTAAAGACCCCTCCCTACCATCCCCAGACTAATGGTCTTGTTGAGAGGTTAAACTCTACACTCAAGTCCATGCTAAGGGCATTTGCAGACCAGTTTAAGAAGGAGTGGGACAAATATTTGCCCCATCTGTTATTTGCTTACAGAGAGGTTCCCCAGGAATCCACAGGTTTTTCACCCTTTAAGTTGTTTGGGCATAGGGTGAGGGGGCTTCTATACTTAATTTGAGATGAGTGGGAAGGTGAGTGTGAATCTCACAAGGAGTCTGTTGTGGCATATGTCCTAAACCTCAGGACAAGGCTCAGGGAACTCATGGGCTTGGCCCAGGAGAACCTGGCAGAAGCCCAACAGCAGAAAAAGGTCTGGTATGACAGGAATGCTTGAGCTAGAGAGTATGCTGTAGGGCAGCCGATGATGGTTCTCATTCCTGTCAGACACAAGATGCAAGCAGCCTGGGAGGGACCCTACAAGGTGGTAAGGAAGGTCAGTGATGTTAACTACTAGGTGGAACTGCTAGGCAGGAGGCAGGAGCACAAATTGTACCATGTTAACATGATGAAACCTTACCATGATAGGGAGGCCCTTATGCTGAGCATTTGTAGTGGATTGCAGGAAAAGTCTGAGGGAGATCTGGTGACTGATCTCCTCAATGAGGCTTGGACTGACACCTCAGTGGAAGGGGTAGCAATGTCCCACTAGCTATCTCCTATCCAGGTTCGAGACGTCCTAGCAGTGTTACAAGAGTTTGGGGATATGTTCACTGGGAAACCAGAGTGCACCCACCTGGTGCAGCACCAGGTGGATACAGGTCCCCAAAGGCCTATTAGGCAGGCCCCTTATATGGTGCCTGAGAGAGTCAAACAGACTCTGAGGGAGGAGATACAGGAAATGTTGGAACTAGGGGTAATTCAAGAGTCCAACAGTGCCTGGGCCTTCACAGTGGTGCTGATACAGAAGAAGGATGGCAGCACCAGGTTCTGTGTGGACTACAGGAAATTAAATTATCACACTGAGCCAGATGCTTACCCCATGCCTAGGACAGATGAAGCCCTACAGCAGCTGGGTGGGGCTAAGTATCTTACCACCACTGATCTTACCAAGGGTTACTAACAGGTGTCCTTGACTCCCAGTGCTAGAGAGAGGTCAGCCATTGTGGCTCCTTTTGGATTGTATGAGTTCACAAAGATGCTCTTTGGGATGAAAAATGCCCCAGCAACTTTTCAGAGGCTGGTAGATCATATCCTAGCAGGAGCAGGAGATTTTTTCCCTTGCTTACCTAAATGGTATTGCCATCTACAGCCATTCCTGGCAAGAGCACCTTCAGCATGTCAGGGAGGTGCTGGGCAGACTACAGAGGGCTTGACCATTAAGCCCAACAAATGTCAGGTGGGTGTGCAGAGGTCTCCTACCTAGGACATAGAGTGGGGAGTGGTAAGATCAGGCCAGAACATCCCAAAGTGGAAGCCATTCACGCATACCCTGCACCTGTTACTAAAAAGCAGGTGAGGGCATTTTTAGGGACAGCAGGGTACTACAGAAAGTTTGTCCCCAGTTAAAGTACCATAGCTGCTCTCCTCACAGACCTGACAAGGATAAACAGGCCAGATAAGGTAGTGTGGACCACAGCATGTGAGCAGGCATTCCAGAAGCTTAAAAACTTTAGGAGGACCTCCTGTGTTAGCCAGTCCATATTACAGCAAATAATTTGTTGTACAGGTGGATGCTTCGAACCATGGGGTGGGGGCTGTACTTAGCCAGATTTTTTTCAGAGGGAGAAATGCACCCAGTGGTTTGTCTCAGTCATAGGCTCCAACCCAGGGAGAAATGCTATGCAGCTGAAGAAAAGGAATGTCTAGCCATAGTGTGGGCACTGCAGAAACTTCAGCTTTATCTGTATGGAAGGAAATTCACTGTAGTTACAGATCACAATCACCTAACATGGGGAATGCCAAGTTGCTAAGGTGGAGCCGAGGGTTTCAAGCATATGATATGTCAGTGCAGCACTGCAGTGGGATTAGCACTGCCAATGCAGATGGGCTCTCAAGACAGGGAATGGGGTAAGGTATACCCAGATAGACTCAACCCTCTCAAGCAACATTTCTTAAGGGACACTTGAAAAACTATCTTGAGTTCTCTGGTGGGGGGGTGTGATAAACTGAGGGGCTGCCAGCCAAGCTAGATAGAATTTTATAAATAATTCTATATCATTGTAAATATTAATATGATCCACAGGCTTGTTTGACAAATGTAAGAAAACTGTGTTATGTGCTGAACTTCAAAAATGTAACCACAGTGCACCCTGCTGGAAGAAAGCTGATAAGTAAATAATTTTACAAGTGTGTATGATCTCAAGCTCAGAGACAAAATGTCTGCAGCTGGAAATTCTTTATATTGTCCTAAGACAGAGATAATTACTAGGTTTCACATGTAAAGTGTCTTTTATTGCTGTGGCTTCCTGGCAGCTGCAAGGTCACAAAGAAATGTTAAATTTTAAGTTTTGTGAGCCTGGGAACATGGTGACAAGAATGATGCAATCTGGAATTACTCAGCAGTAATGTGTATTATCAATATAAGACTATCTCAGAGAGAAAGAGATGGCATTTTGTATTTCCGTCTGAACCTGAACACATCAGCTCACCAGCACTTTGCCTTGCTCTGTAAGTAAGATATTTAGAACAGTGATTTCCCTTAGAGATAGATTGAAATAGTAAGATTAGTCTAGCTGTTTTCTATATTTATGTTAGACCATCCTACAATGTTGTTTTAAAGTAATTCCTGTGATTTCTGAACTCTCTAATGTCATTGGGTTGAGTTAATAAGTATTGTTTATTATTAAATATATTTAAACATTTGAACTGTGGCTGTTTTGTGTAGAGATAATTTAAGCTCTTAGAGTACTTGCATGTATTTGGTGATACTGTATAAGCCACTCCAATAGCCTTGCTGTTTGTCACACTTACTAATTGGATAATAATAACATTGCACAGGATTGGACACCCTTTGGTAAGGGCCTTTAGAGTAGCTGATAAAGAGTAGTTTTTTGGCAGTTATTACTACCTTATAACCTGGGCAGAAGGAGAAATAGCTAGTGAACCTGTGCCAGCCTTCTCCAGGACTGTCTGTGTCTTTGTATATCAATCAAATCTCAAAGTGTGTGTGTGTGTGTCAGCTACTTGGGCAGGGACACAAAGCACTGGTTGGACAGAGAGGGTACTGGAGGTTTTGACTTGACTACTCAGCTGAGATCTGAACCCTATAGCTGTGCCAGCGGGGAGTTTTATTGGGGATCTGGAGAGAAAGGGAGAAGCCAGCCCCAGACCGACTGTGATCTCTATGTGCTCTTAAGGGAAATTGTACTTTACTGTGTATGTACTTGTTATCCTCCCAATGCGGATGCCCCTCACTGGTGCTAGTGGTGAGGACTGAGGCTCCTTGATTACTGGGCCGGTGCATGGCTGTCACATCCACCACTGAATCAGTAATCAAGGAGCCTCAATCCTCTTCACTGGAAACAATGTTGGACGTACACTGAAAGGATGACAAGGTACACCCACAGCATTTCCAGATGTAGCTCTTTGCATCAAGTGCAATTTCCCTTAAGAGCGCACAGAGACCACAGTCAGTCTGGGGCTCGTTTTTCCCTCTTTCTCCAGATCTCCAATAAGACTACCCACTGGCACAGCTATAGATTTGAAATCTCAGCTGAGTGGCCAGGCCAAGACCTCCAGCACCCTCTCTTTCCAACCAGTGGTTTGTGGCCTGCCCAAGTAGCTGACACACACACACTCTTTGAGGTTTGATTTATATACATGCACATACCTGGGAAAGGCTAGAACATGTTTACCAATTATGCCCCCCCCTTTTGCCCAGACTATAAGGTAGTTATCACTGCCACCAGCCAACTCCTTATCATCTACTTTAAGGCCCTTAACAAAGGGTGTCCAGTCTTACTGTGTAATGTTACTATTAATACAAATGGTAGTTTGACCAAGAGCAAGGCTATTATGAGTGGCCTACACAGTGTCACCAAATAAATATGCAAGTACTCTCAGAACTTAAATATTTCTAGACAGATCAGCCACAAAGAAAGGTTTAAATATATTTAATATTAAATAAAAGAACAAGAAAACACTCAGTATATATTCACAGTGACATCAGAGTTCAAAATCACAGGAAATATTTAAAACAACATTGCAGTACAGTCTCAAATAAATAAAGAAACACATCTAAACTATGCTTCACTATATTCCTGACTGAATCTAAGAGAATTACTATACCGTAGTTAACTTACTTAACAGCAAGGCAGATGTGATGAATGGATCTTCTAGTTGTTGTTAGGTCCAAGACATAATACAGAATGCTGTGTTTCTCTAAGAGACTCCTCAAATTAATACCTCAAATATTACTGCTGGGATAGCTTGTAGAATGGCATAATTTCTTGTCATCTGACTCTATCCCAGGTGAAACCCCCACTGCTGAAAGCTAGCAGTATTTAGCATCTACCTGTGAAAATACATAGATCTCGGATATTTGGCAGATGCTGAATGTCATAAAACAATGACATTACTTCACATATCAAGACTGGTAATTATTTCACTATAAAGACAATGCAGAAAACTTCTGAGCACAGACATTCTGTCTCTAGCTGCCATACAGTAATTTAATTTCAGCTATTTTTCCTGAAATTTACTAAACTGAGGTTAACCTCGTGTATCCCAGTTTCCACTGTTAAAAATATATACATTTAAACAGTTACAATAGTGCATGTACATTTCTGTTCTTTTCCAGTAGGGCACACTGTGGATACATTTCAAGCACTTTGCAAATCCATTTTCAACACACATCTGTACAAAAAAGTTTGATATAAATGTAAAATACAGTTCCGATACAGTTGTAACACAAGCATCTTATATAAATCATGCTGATATTCACAAATGACATATAATTATTTACAAAATTCCAGATAGCTGTGCTGGCAGTATCTCCCTTTGTCACGTCTACCACTAAGTAAAAGCATATGTTGCAAACCATGCTTATCAGACAGGCAGAAGTTAAAGCAATGTAAAGTATAAAGAATACACAGATATCTTCTGACAGTCACCTGACGTTGACCATCATGCATTGCAAAGACTTAGTAAATGGGCAAACATTTTTTAAACATGTCAACATGCCCTTGTGTCTCACAACTGTTATCTATTGTTAACCAAAGCGTATTGCAAATCAGACTTAATAGGCAAGCAAAATTAAACACTCTAGATGTAAAAAGAATGCTCACATATTATTTATTGGCATTTGTTTACTGGGAAAGTCCACTGGGCCAGAAAGAACCCATTTTCAGTGGAAGCCCGGGGAGAAAAGCTCCACAAAAGGCAATATAATATAGTATAATATAATATAATATAATATAATATAATATAATATAATATATGGTATAGAGATATTTGGAAACAACAACTGTTATTAACAAAAGAGATATTTTTAAACAAGCAGTATAAAATGCAAAATAGTACAATGTGAAAAACATAGCTGATGCAGGGAGGTAATGTAAAATACAGAGATTGTAAGCAGTTCTTAAAAAGGCATAATTATAGTAAGCAGTATAAACATAGTATAGTGCATTGTAAAAATTTAGTGATGGAAGGAATTGAAATATGACACAGGAAGTTCAGAAAGATTACTCCAAAGTATATATGGTATTGAGAGAGCAGAATGAGGTATAATTACACAGGTTGGTTAGTGGAGGGTTAGTGAAGTTTCAGTAGTAGATACATTAATTGTAGAATGTAAGTAATAGTAGGGAGAATTTAAGTTAGTAGTAGGGAGAGAATAATGGAGTGTGTGGGAGGTATAAGAGGGGAATAAGATTTAAGTGGGAGGAATAAGTTGGAGTAAGTTGGAATAGGGAAATAGATACATGATAAGATTTAAGGTAGAGGAGTCAAGTTTTAGGAAGATGGAAGTTAGCACAACTGCAGTGCCATAGAGTGGAGAGGTGCTGTTTCAAGGATGTTTTGAAGGAGAAGGTGTTACTGATACTCATGATAGCTAATGGGAGTGCATTCTATAGTTTGGCAATAGAGAAGGAATAAAGCATGTGACCTGCTCGGAGTTTTGGTTTGTGAACTTGAAGGAGGAGTTGGTGTTCTGATCTGAGTGATCTATTTGGGTGGTAGTGAGTTAGGATGGAAGATAGGGCTGGGCAGTCTAATGGGTTATAAATAATTGTGTGTGCTATGGTTAATTGTAGGTATTTTAAATGAAGGGGGAGTTCAAGCCAGTTTAGTGAATGTAAGGAAGTGCAGTGATAGGATAAGTATTTGGCACTTTGGTATCACATCGCATATCTGTTTACAATAGATGCTGCTTCTACAGGACAATTTAACCATTGTTTTAGATCCATATAACTGTTTAAAAGGTTGAAAATGAAACCTGGTCTAGTGAAAATAACTAATCTATTGCAAAGTTTTGCAACCTAGAGTTTGTTATATTAATACTAGTTGCAGGAGGTAAATTCTCCTGTGTACTAGTGTGAAGTTTTTGCAGAAGTGTCCGAATAATTAACCTCATGGCTTGTCTTCTTTTTACTTACCTTGAGGATAAAGAGAAGGTAAATTTCCTCATGCTGCAACTGGGAAGAGGACAGTAGTTGGGGCCTCGGTGGGGTGTGTTGTGTGGTGTCAATCAGTCTCTCTAAGTCACTCAGTCTGCGCTGCAGAAGTTGCGCTAGCTGCCGTGGTGCTGCCACTGCTATTTCCTTCCTGAATTCCGAATGATGAGTTTCGCTCACATTGCTTATCCATCCAGGATTCCAGTCCAAATTCCAGACCAGTCGTCCACATCGTCACTTTGATGTGATGTCCTCTTTGGTTGGCTGCCACTGCAAGCCGTGGGCAGGCTGCAGTCATAAACAACTTCTTTTTTAAAGCTCTCCCAGTCTCCAACAGGCAGTCAAGCAGTGCCTCATGATGCTGACGTCATCATGCATGCCCCTGCATGTTGATGATGTTGCAGGATATGCTGGAGATACGTGAAGATGTCAGCAGTAATGAAAAATTGTAAAAAAAAATCTGGATTTGAAGGGGCCACACGAGAACCCCCATAATTTGCCCTCAAAGCTAGGAAATACCGAGGAAGTCAGTACGGTTGAGAGGTATGCTGATAACAGAAATAACTCACAGAGCTAGTAGAATGGGTGGTGCAAGAGGAAGACAGCCAAGACACCTATGCATGCATGCACAGCTGTAAATGTAAAGAAAAAAAATGAGACAAGCCAGAACATTTAAAGTGTTAACCTTTACTGATATGTTTGTAAAACTGGTGGAGGATTATTCTGATTCACTTCATAGGCTGACGTGTTGGTGCCATTGAAAACCTGTGAATTTTCTGCATGGATTATTATCCTGCCATTTTAACTACAGTATGGAAGGGAAACAGATAAAGATTCCACACAGAAGGAGAATTACATGCTTTTGTTAAAGAAATTGTTCAGAGTGGAAGCTGGAGCAACAGACAAAAAGAAATAAACTCAATATCACACCAGAAATGGACTGGCAGACAAACTCACAAAGGGCCAGAGTGGTAACAATGAGATGATATATATATATATGTCTCCCAAATATGCCACAAAGTCTAGAAGATTTAATATCTTTGGAAGTGTTTACCTGGGTAGTTTTATACCCCAAGTAGACTCCAAGGAATTTTTCCTCAGATGGGCAGCAAATGTAGGAGGTGTGATGGGGAAGAAAGAGTTAACTGGGAACATATTTTCTGGGAGTATAATGCGTTGGTAGGCTTTAAAGATTCCCTGCAGACTTCTGTATTTGAGATACTGGGTAAGCAAATTGGTATAACTAAGGAAATGATTTGTTGAGCTGTGATACAGAATCGGAATTGCCTAGACATAGTAAGACCTTGCTGTGTCTAATTATGATGGTTGCCAAAAAAAGCAATTACTAGAAAATGGAAATTAAACTCTAACCAACTTCACTGGAAGTAGTGTAGATAGTAACAGAAACTGGAATTGGGATCTTTAGAAAAGGGTAGGAGCAAATTACATAGGAAAAAATGGGAATTGTGAAATCAATACATGCAGAGGAGGAAAACGGTTTAAAAGAAGGTAGGATTTGAATGAGCTATGTAATGTTTCACTGACAATGACTGGCTATATTATAAGTGAAGTATAATGTTTGCAGCCACAGTTATGTCAGCATGGTTTGTAATGTGTAATGTTTACAACCGATATTGTGTCTGTACGGTTTATTTTAATTTATATAAATGTAAGATTGCCTATGTCATACATGATAATTTAGTAAAGATGTTTCTTGTTTAAAAAAAAGACAAGTGAGGGCTCACAAGACTTGTAGGCATAGCAGACTACAGAAATTGAAAAATCATTGAAGACAGAAGAAATATTGGGGAATGCACAAAAATACAATAGGAAAACCAGTAAGTTGCTCAAAACAGAATTCTAGCAGAAGAGGAAAGTCGGAAAGCAATCACAGCAGAAGCAGGTATAGAGAAATGGAAAGCAGAAAAAGAACATGTCATCAAAAAGAAAACACTGTTTCTGAATTTCCAGGGGATTCAGATGCCCAATGCTGGATACCAAAAGGGCTTGAACAAATTGGACTGGTCAAAAGGTCTTTAACTTAGATGGAATTGCTGTGGGAGATACTAGAAAAAAGACAAGAGGGGAAAACATTTCCAGGACTGATAAGGTGCTATACAATGAGGCAGAAATAGAGGTAACGAGGAGTTCCCAAGGCACTAAAAGTGGAGAAGGGGAAAAAGTAGTTAGAGAAGAGCTGGCTGTGAAGGTAAGGAAGAAGTTAACAAAGCTGTAGAAGAGAACAGGAGTACAATCAGGGTTTCTAATGTACACAGATAACTGCATACTTATGTTGGAGAATGTCGAGGTGGCCATAGAAATAATGCCAGTTTTTGCAAGGTATGAAAGGGCCTCAGGGTTAGGTATAACCAGAAAAAGACAGAGGTGGTCAGGATAGTTGAGGGGAAAGGAAAGGGAGGAGTGGGACACATTCAGGAGAGGGAATAACCCAAATATCTGGGAGTATATGTAGACTACACATAAATCTGATACAGTGCAAAAGAATATGGAGAAGGAGAGAGAGAGAAAGAGGGAATACAGGGCATACTGGAGAAGGGGGACATAAAAGATAACACAACTAGGCATAATTAATGTGTTCAGAATAATGATATTCCCAGTTAGAGTGCATGCACTAAGAAACCTTCCACTTCACCTGATGGAGACCAAGCTACTAGAATTACTTGGAAGGATGGATAAAGTAAGAAAAGGAAAAATGGTCTTAAAAATAAGCTAAGACTGAGTAGGGGAAAAATGGAGCTGGGGACTCCCACACAAACCTTAGCATATAACATATTTAGTTGGATAGAGATTAAGGAGAAGGCCAGAACAACATGAAAGGATGCATAGAATGGTGGGAAATATATATACAAAAATAAATGTGGAGGCACTGTAGAGATGTGGCAAAATGACATGGGACAAGGGAAACAGAGACAAATTGAAGGAAGGAGGATGTGGTGGTTTAATAGGGAAGAAACAAGTAGAAAAAAGGACCAAAAAGGGGATAAGAAGAGAGTATGATATAACAAATGAAGGGACAAAGGGCAGGATGACAAACAGTAGTCAAGACCTTACAAGAATTAGTACAGGAATTTGGGTTAACACTGAATGAATGGTGGGCATAGACTAGACTGAGAAGAATTGGCTGGAGAAGTGGGTGAAGGAGAAACCCAAGAAAAGAAAACAAGGAAGAAAAAGCCCCCTGAAGTAAAAAGGAAAAGCAATGGACGGGTAATGGGTAATAGCAGAATGATTTATGAAGACTTGAGGGGGAAAGTGGAGGAAGCCATGGAGAAAGAGATAAGGGAAATAAGAAGAAGATAAAAGGGTTGCAGACTGGGGAAGCTGAGTGGCAAAAAGTCCTCTTAGGTAATGCCAGCTATGCAGAAAATGTATGGGGTGGGAGATCAGATAGTAAGAGTATTACACAGATGGTAATTTACACCAAAAGATTATGTAAGAAAGGCACTAAAACAGACTTGTGATGCTGGAGGTACATGATAGAAGTGGCAGGCATGAAATATATTTTCTGGAAGTGTACCTGGGTACAAAAGATTTTGACAGAATTCTTGGAAATTCAGAAGAGGATGCATACCATATTGACAGTATGTCCCTAAGAGTTTACCCAGTTATTCATGATTTGGGAACTCATGTAGACAGTGACCTAACCTTCGACCAACGTATCTGTTGTAAGAATGTCCTTCTGTTACATAGCTTATAAACAAAGGGACTGTGTCTAAATAAAAGATGTCAGTATCTCCCTTTATTCAGCCCTCCTTAAGCCAGTCATTGAATATAATGCCCCCTTTGGCATGTATCTGTGTCAAAACATGCAACAACTGGAATGCCCACAGAGGTACCTTACTAAAAGGTAAAACAATATGTCCTACTGCACTGACTCAAAGCCCTGTCACTATACTCAGTATCCTACAGATTGCTAAGAAGTGAAATGTGTTTGGCATACAAGGCATTCACCAGCCAAATACTGATGGATTTATTCCATATCAGCAAGTCAGATGGCATCAGAAATAATCCGTCTAGGGATCTAAACCTCTTGTGCAACATCAGCAGAATGGTTTGGAGGGACAGGTATATCTCATTGGGATAAAGATGTGGTCATTAAATCTACAGACAAAGGGGGAGCTATAGTTATCATGGACTATAAACAGTACAATGATGGCACTCTTAGCCTGTTACTAGATGAAAGTGTGTATGCTAAAATAAGTTTTGATTATATTACTAGTATACATAATAGAGTCAATGCAAATATACAGGATTGTCTTTGTAGTCAATTGATCTCTTATGATCTGTATAATTATTTAAGGGTAGATTATCCACTTATCCCTTTATTTCATGGGTTGCCGAAAATGCATAAGTGTTTATTAAACCCCCCTTTTAGACCCATAGTGTCTGGCCGTGGCTGGTTAATGGAACCTTTCTCGATTTCCATTGAGAAGAAGTTGAAACCAGTGTTAGTCAAGCAACGACAGGTATTGAGGGACACACAACAATTCTTGGAAGACTTATTTGAATGCACCAAAGATATGAGTTTCAATGGTCAATATCTACTAGTCAGCATTTTACAAATAATTAAGAAGAATTGGCCTATTTTACATTTAGATGAACAGATTAGAACTATTGTTGGAGAGAAACCAAGGTTCATTTTTAAAAATAAGAAATCATTGAAGACAACTCTGCTATAAGAGTAATCCACTGGCAGAGGAATTCAGTGGACCTGTTATAATAGGAATGCATAGTTGTTCCTCCTGTAATTTTTGTAAATATATAGATCCATGTATGAATTTCATCCATCCTATCACTAACAAAGATTTTAAGTTTAATGTTAACGCCGACTGTCGTAGTAGGGATTTAATACATTTGGCTAAGTGTAGGGCCTGCCAATGTTTTTACATTGGCAAAACTAATAGATCTTTTATGGAGAGAATGAAAGAGTACATACATTGTAAGAACACTTCAGATACACATAATGATCTTGCCAAACATCAAATGGAATGGGGGAAGCAACATGTTTTTAGTTTTAGAGTGATTGAGAGTATGATTTATAATAAAAGAGGAGGCGACTTTAAAAACTACACTGGGAGTCGTGAATTATTTTGGATCATAACTCTGCAGGCTGACAGGCATCTAGGTATTAATGGGAGAACATCCATTAAACCTGTCCTTAAAGGAAGGTGTCTTTTTAAATGATTCTGATGTCTTCATTGTTTTATTGATGATGTGATTTTATTGGCTGTTTTGAATTAATAGTCTGATGCGTAATACTATTTAAATGAATGGATATATTGCTGTATATGGTCTGATGAAGCACAGTGTATTGTGTGAAAGCACTAACTTGTTTCATTAAATTTGTTTCTTTTATGTACACTGCTGTGTTTTGGTGCTTGTCATTTTCATTTTGCATTTTGTATCTCACAATGGATACAGCTGCTCTGAAATTGATTCCCTATCCATGTTAAACAAAGATCATTCCTGTCCGTATTCAAATGCAACTTTGATGTATAGATAGGAAACAGAAAATTTACTCCAGAACTGCCCCCTGAACTACTAATGGACAGAAAATAGCTCCTAAATAATTTATCCTATGCATGGGTCCCCTGAAGTTATCTATGGTATGATCCCAGCTATTCTGATTAGGGGTAATATATAATTATTGACCATAGGATTGGTAAGGCCAATCGAACACCATATGAAATAGGTTAATTCCAGCACCCTGAAGTTATCTGTGATCCCAGCTATTCTCATTAGGGGTAATATATAATTATTGAGCATATGATTGGTAAGGCCAATCTAACCCCAAGTTAAATAGGTTAATTCCAGCACCAAAATGGAAATTGGTTAGACTTAAAATAATCCTCAAAGTCAGTTAGCCTAGTTACCTTTGAACCTTTGAACCTATATGGAAAAGAGGGAAAGAACTCTTAGGAACTTTGCATATGGGGTATAGAGAATGAAGAGGGTGTTGGTAGGAAAAGTAAATTCAGTAAGACTAATGGCAACATAGGTGAAGAGTGAAATAGTCAGAAACTGGAAAGTAAGGAGCTATTGCCCGAAAGGGAATTGGACATGTGATTTCTAGACATTGTAAGGAGAAGTATAAAATGGAATGATATGAGGGAGTGGGAGAAAAAGCAAGGGAACAGTGGAGTGAGGTGATAATCTAGTACCAAAAGGGTAGGTGGGGGAGTGGTGAAAGTAACTAAAATAGCAATCACAAGCAGTGAAGCACTGGTGTAAAATAAAAAAAATGTACCATGCTCAAGGATTGCACAGTGTATAACTGTGAATGCATATTCAAAAATGAAAGTATGTATGAGCAAAATCAGATCTTCCAAGCCTAAGTATGAATTCAGAATTGTCACATTTGTCAAAGAACATTGCAAATCCCCCTTCAGCCATGCCAGGAGCCTTAGAAACAACAACCAGCACTGCTCAGAGTTGATACATAACAGCTTTGCATACTCTGTCCCTAAAAACATAGCTGACATAGTAACATACAAGTTTAGTTCAAACTTCTCCACTGTCTCACCTTGCCCACATGCTTGACCCCTTGGCACCCTAAATATCACCCCTGAAAAAGTTCTTGAGATTCTGTTTGAGGCAAAAAAATATTAGCTCCAAGGGGCTCAACAGTGTGTAAGGGTGCTCTCTCCAGCAGGTTTTGTTGATGTTGCATATTAGATATAGGCCTTTTGAGTGGGTAATGTGCAAGGAGTTAGACTTAAGGATATGGAGGATCTCTAGTAGGGGAAGGTCTGATATTGCATTGTAGGTGAGACACAGATTGTCTCTGAGCAATCTGTATGATACCGAGTAGAGTGATAGTGATTTGAGGCTGTCCGCATAAGACATGTATTAGAGGCCATGGATTCTCTTTGTGAGGTATGTCTGTGGCCTTTCCAGTTGGAGCAGGTGTTTGGAGAGGTACATACCAAATGGGGTGTTATACTCAATTATAGGCCTAATGGAGTAGGAGTACAGAAAGGTAATGCAGTTCCTTTACTTATGAGATGAACAAGGCTTTTCTGACCAATGCTGTTACATGATGGTCGAATGTGAGATTCAACCCAGGTTTCACACCACAGGTTGTGTACTTAGGGGGTTGCCGTTGATGTGGTAATCAGTGGGGGGCATGTTTTTACCAAATGGTATGATAATACATTTTTTTGCATTTAACTTAAGGCCATGACTTTGGCACCAGTCATTTGTTGCTGTGAGACCCTCTTGCAGTATGTTAACATCATTTGAGGAGTCAGTGACAGCACCCAACTTACAGTCATCCACAAACTTGGTCAGCCACAGGCCCTTTGTCTTTGCCTGGACCTCTGAGAAGTAGATGCCAAACAGTAGGGGGTCCCAGAGCATATCTCTGGGGAACACCACTAGTGACAGGTCTGCTGTCAGAGGTGGTGGTGCATATTTTGACCTTGTGGGTCCTATCGGTGAGCCAGCTGGCCACTCATCTGACAAGACTGGGATTTACACCAAGTTGAGTTAGCTTTTTGATGATGCCCAAGTGGGGCATTGTGTCAGACTTGGCCAAGTCAAGGTAAGCTGTATGTACTGAATTTTCCTCATCCAGGACCTTGGTGACAGTCTCAAAGAAGTCAACCAGGTTCAACAGGCAAGATCTGCCCCTAATGAATCTGAATTGGGTGGGGTCAAGTGCTTGGAGATTGCCTATGTCCTTGTTTATGAGATCCATAATAATACGCTCCATGGCTTTACAGATCAGACTTGTCAAGCTAATGGGGGAATAGTTTCCCGGGTGAGTAGTGGCACCACCTTTGTGCAGGGGGTTAACAATGGCAGTTCTCTTCTCTGCTGGAAAGAAGCCTGTAATTAGGTTGTGGTTGAACAGGGTGCTCAATGGCGAAGCTAGTTCTTGCTCAGGATGGTGCAGAGTACAGCCTGGGATACTATCAGGTGCCATGGAAGATGTTTTCTTTGCCTTGGATAGGGCCTTTAACACTTGATCTACAGAGATGTGACATACGGGACAAGTATCGGGATGTCAAATGGGCCTTTGAGGGGATAGGGAGGTGAAGTTTGCACTGAACCTATGAGCTAGCAGGTTGGCTAAGTCAACAGGATCAGTGTAAGTGGTACCGTTAAGTACTAATTCGGAACAAAGCTTGACTTTGCCATGGAGGTTCCTGATGTAGCTGAAGAAGGCTTTGTGGTTTCCCTTTGTTACAGAGGGTAGTTTCGATTCATAATTGGCTTTGGTGGTTTTCACTAGTGATCTAATTTGCTTTTTGAGGCTGAAGAGGGAGTTTTCCTGTTTGGAATTTGTTCCTTTTTACCCTTGGACAACAGTTTCTTCCTTTTGTTGCAAAGCCTGTTGATAGAGGATGCCTGCCAGACAGATTTGTGTTTTCTTGAGGAGCAGATTTTAGTTCTGTTGGTATGGCTGAGTCCATGCAGTTGCACAGGTGCTTGTATACTGCATTAGGATATTGTTCAGCATAGCTGTGTGCATCCTCAGAGGGGGGCGGTGGTGTGATGCTACTGATAACCTCCCTTAGGAGGTTGTATTCAGCTTTTGAGAAGTTTTTTTAGCCTGGTTACGGCTGGGGGGGTGGGGTTGAGTGGGATAGAAACTTCGAATGAGACAGACCGATGATCTGAACTCACCAGGGAAGAACATACTATGGAAGTGGTGCAGCGGTCACCCATGTTGGTGAGAACCAAGTCCAGAATGTTATCTCCCCTTGTGGGGGATGAGATGAGCTGGTCTAGTGTGTTAGAATTGATGAAGTCAAGGAATCGTTGGGTGAGTGCGTTAGTGCAGGAAGAGTTCACCCAGTCTATGGTAGGATAGTTGAAGTCACCAAGGATCAGAGTGTTAGGGGGGTACCTTGATGAAGTCAAGTAGGTCCAGGTAGCAGGGGGATCTATAGCTGGCTATAACTTGGATGGGTGTCTAACCTAGTCTACCCTAAACCACATCAGTTTACGTTGGAGAAGAGTAGACCGTGCCTACTTAACTTGGCCAATGAGGCCTTAGAGTAGGGCAGGTCACTACAAAGGTTTACCTCATCCTAGCCAAAGCATTCATCACCATTCCTAACTCTGGCATCATAGATAAAGTTATCAGACTAAATGAAAACCCTTTATGTTACCCAATGAATAGCAGTCTGGCTCACAGGCAGAGCCAGGCAAATTAAGACTGAGTGCGCACTTTCTTTAAAAAGGTTTGCTACCAGCAGTTTCCCCCACAGTACAGTACTGGGGCCACTCCTGTTTGTTATTTTCTTCTCAGGAATCAAAGGTATTTAGCTAAGTTCATCAATTATTATATACTTGGAGCCATCATCAACTCCTCTGGGTATGCTCTTGTTCTACAAAAGGGACTAATGCACAAGTACAAATGGTACCCCAACCATGGCCTTAAGCTAAATGCCAAAAAGTATAGTACATTACCCTTTAGTAAACAGGAGAACCCTTTCTCCTACCACTTTAGTGATACCCCCCCAAATCAGACACAGTTATCAGAGACCTGAACACATTTGTTGACTGTAAGCTGTCCTTTGAGCATCATATAAACACGGTTGTTAGGAAATCCTAAGTCTTGCTGATTGTTAATGGCATTTCCTCCAGCTCCAAGGGTGCTGTTATACTTTTTTTATCCCTCTCTTATTATCCCTATAATTGAATACAGTGGTCCCTTTAGCGTGTTCCTGTCCAGACATATAATCCATCTTGAAAGAGACCCCGGCCTTTCTTCACAAAGAAAATCAAGGGCCTGAGTTCCATTACCAATGCAGAATGCTTTAGTGTGCTTTCTCTTCTGTGTCTCATACAAAGTCCTTAGAGGTGACTTCTCACTGGCCTGCAAGGCCTCATATGACCCTCTCTTGAGCAGCCTCCTTTATACTTGCAAAACTGGCAACATAATAAACACCTGTACTACAGACCTTAACCTTTGTCATAATGTAAACAGGACCTGCAGGCATGATAGAAATTGCTCTCAAAATTTTTTTTCCTCTGAAACAGACTCCCAGTTTAAATTAAAGTAGTTCTCTCACTATGTTAAATGTAACCTGGTAACCTTAAGTACATCTCCAGTCTCTCTCCAAAAACACTCATGGAAAGGGGTAGGAAGTAGTGGAATTGAGGTGGCTAGGCTACGAATAATCTGCCTGAGCAATTTAATAGTATTAATGTATGAACTTATAGGAAAGGCAGAAATTATTTACCTGGTGAACTGGAAAATACTGAAAAAATGTTTTTAGATTTCACCCAAGAGATCTCTGCAATAAACTGTACAGAGTACTTACATTTTCTAGTCTATGTATCTTATGTATAGATATGTCTCATTATTAACACTTTAATATTTTAATTAATGCATTTTAATACTGGACGCCCAGATAACTACTTTGTTTAATGTATAAAAATAACAGTGTGTCTGCTTTTAGTTCAGCTGTTACTAAGTGCATACTTTTGTTTAGCGGTCAGCGAACGAATAATAATGAACTAGACTGGAATGTATATCAGACAGCAAACTGAAAGCAAATCTTCTGAATTCTTTTTGTAGACTAGCACTACACATCACAGTGGACAATTTGTCATGAGAAAGGACAGTGCTGAGGCTTGAACTGCTCAGATATTTGTAATGCAAATAAGTCCTTTTACCTCATAGATGTTGTTAAGCAGCTTTCTGTTCTTTGGATGTGTCCTATTAGCTAGCATTCTTGCGTGTAAGAATCATCTCATTTTTTTGTGACTGTAGTTAGAGTCGCAAAGTAGGAAGCTGCAGCACAAGAAAAACATATCTACTGTGCAGATGTTAACAGTAAATCTCTTTCAGTATGTCTCCTTTGCTCAGTCGCTGAGCATAGCCTTGCAGTGAGTGAGTAAGTGTTTGTATGTGTGGGTGGGTGCGCAATGGGGTGTGGTATATATCAGAACCAGAGATTGTGAACAGAGCACAGTTTTTGCTTACCACATTAAAGAGAGGTTGATGATCATGGAATAGTTTGGCAGCATAAGCAGTGAAGCAAATTCTGAGAGGAATGAAAGCATGCCTTTACAAAGAGATAGCAGTACAGATACATTCAGAAATTGGAAGGAAACTCCAAATATCAAAGCTTTGCCTCCCTTTTGTAAAAAGCAAGGAAACTGGCAGACTGGAGAGACAGTTTGGTGGCTCTTGTATGCTATTAGACACATACTCAAGCTTCCTGTGTTTTGCAAGGCATCTCTTCTGTAAGCACACCCTTGGTGTCACTTTTCATTCCTTCATAAGCCTCTGCACTGCTAATCGACAAAGAAATCTTGTCATTGAGCTTTCCCTTAGACACTACATGAAGCTCCACCCTTCCCCACCCCCACCTTCATACCAGTAGTCAGACTGTCTGAAGCAAACAGTACATGTCAGCAGCTGTCTCAGATTAGACTCTTTGCTAAACAAGCTCTCAGGAATTGGGCACATTTAAAACAATACTGTATTTACTACCAGTTTGTTTAGTTTTGGTAAGTAGGGGAGTACAGTGTACAAAAATCTTTCGGTTTTTACACAAAGCTTTATATATTTCTTTTAAAAACTATCCACATGCTTATTTGTACTTAATTAAGTTTATACCACTTTAATTTTCTGCTCAACATTTGTTCCATTATTTTGATTCAGGTATTATGTAGCTTTTTTTGATTGCATGTATCTTGTAAGTTCTTAGCATTGCCAGTTAGCCAAGGTCTTGCTTGAAAAGGGTCCACTAGATAGACCTGTCTACCTTTCTGGTTAACAAAAGTATAAATAAATAAGCCTGAGAATATAGCCAGCAACCATACAATACCACTAACATTTTAGTAAAGAGTTGTGTAAAAAAAGAAAGAAAAGCATGATAAAATCTGTATTTATATATTTTATATGATGTTTGTTACCCAAAATGGTGGACCGATCCAAAACAGATCCAGTTTTAGCCACAGTTTGCACCACTTGCAGAACTTTGCTCCTGTAAATTATGTAGTTTTTGTATGTAACATAATTGCAACACCTGTGTTGCAACACAGGTGCTGACTTTGTGGGAACATGGGCAAAATTCTTGGCTAGGCTTATAAGGGCCTCCGGGCCAATAGCCTAGTATCATCCTGTGAACCTATGAACCTGTATGTAATGTTTCTGGGTAGACCTGTTACTGTGTACACCAAAAGTAATAATGTTTTCTTCTTCTTTTTTTGAATTATGTAATATATTTTGACAGTGGCCAAATAGTATACGGTAAACTTTTAAACTGTTATTGTACTTTCTGTCACATTGAGGTCATCTCTCTAGCACTCTGTTGAAAAAGGCCTAATAACTTAGTCAGACTGTGCTACTTAACAAAATGGAAAAAATAAATACATTTATTAATAAATATATGGTAGACATTTGGTGCACAAGAAGAAACGAGGATAGAATATTTAGTTAACAGATAACAGATGATTCTGAATTGTTCTTACAAAAAAGCAGAGAAACCAAAATAGTGGGATAAGTGTAGAAAGGAGAGCAAGAGAAAGAGAGGCAGAGTTTTAATGGGGTAGCGGACAGAAAGAAGGTACTACAGACTAATAAGAAATGAGGTAAGTTCTAGTGATGCGCATTATGCACATTACATTCCTTTAACTGTGAAGGTCTGTTGAACACTGCTGGCACAGCAAAAAAAAATCCTAAAGGAGGTGTACTCTTATTTTCTACACATACTACACTTCTGCAAGTTCTCTCATGACAGCCTGAATTCAGTTATGCCTGTTCCACGTACTGATTTTTGACACTTCCTGGCAGGTAGAGAGCTCTCTGCTATACATACATGTATAGACAGAGAGAGGAGAAAGACTGATTGATCAACAGATAGATGCAAATATAGTGTGCTGTGAGTATATTTATTGTTGACCAGATTACAGAAAGAATCAGAGAACGTGGGCAGAAAAGTTTCACTACACTGTAATGACACAACTCTCAAAAACTGATGCTAGATAAAAGCAAGATAAATGGTTTACTCTATATAGTTTTGCAAGGGTAGTGTAATGCCAGCAGACCCAGTTAAAGGAATTAAAACAGGACTTAACAACTTGTTGCTAACTGCTTATACCTAATCCTTTTACAACTTTTAGCTCAATATTTTTTCCTGACTGCCCACAGTTACAGGCAAACAGTTATTTTCTGAGTCAAAAACATCTTACATTCTATGTAAAATTATCGTATCCGGCAGAAGAACGGTAGTTTTTTTATACATATTTTCTGTATAACACACAAGGACAAATGCAGTTCTTCACTCACTGTTAAGAAATCTTACTAATGCAGTTTGACAGTGCACTTTCTTCTGACGAGTTCATAAGGCTTAATTAGATACAGCTTAAATGTTGTGCAATCTAAACAAAAACGGGGGGATAAAAGCACAATATGTCATATTTCACATCAGTTTTTTCTCCAATAGCATTACATTTTCTCTTCCCATGCCACCCTCAAGGAGGTTTTCTAGAGACATCTCTCAAGAAATATAGCTTGAGATGATTATTCACTCTTCTGGTAAACTACTCATTTCATTTCTTGACAGGCCATCTGCACTGTCATTATTTAGGAACCTCCTTTGCTGAAACGCCGTATTACAGGACTGCAAACCCAAGCTCCCTCAGAGTAACTTAGCATTCTGATTGCTAGACCTGTGTAGTCACTTTAGGAGGTTGTGATCTTAACCATGATGAGCTTCCTGCAATAAGGTAAGGCTGCAGCTTTTGCATAGCTCAGATTTTGCTCAGACATTCCTTTTGTATGGCAGCATAGGATTCCTCAAGTAGATTAAATTTTTGGTTCAAGTATACAAAAGGTTATGCTTCTTCTTTTGAAGAAACCTGTTTAAGTACAGCCCCCATGTCATGGCTGGAGGCATTTACCTTCACATTATTGACTGTAGTAAGGACTGGCTAACACAGGGGTTCCACTCAAAGACTCTTTAAACATTTGAAATGTTTCACCAGAAGCTGGAGTCCAAACAACCTTATATAGTCTATTCTTTATGGCAGTGTCTGTAAGGAGAGTAGTTATTGTGGTAGAGTTCCTGTAATACCCAACTGTCCCTAAGAATGTCCTCACTTACTTCTTGGTAGTATGGATCGGATATGCCTGAATGGTTTTGACCTTGACAGGTTCTGACTTAATATTTCACCACTCACTCTGTGATCCAGTTAAGATGCCTCTGTAATACCTACCTGACGTTTGTTGGCCTTAGAAGTCACTCCTGCAGTTTTGCAGTGTGTCCAGCACCTCCCTGACATTTTGAACATGTGCTGACCACCACTACCTGTAGATTGCAGTACCATCTGGGTAAGCAAGGACATAATCTCCCACCCATGCTTGGATGAGATCTACCAGCCTCTGGAAAGTTGCTGGAGTATTTGTCATCCCAAAGGGCATTATAGTAAACCTGTATAACTCAAAACATTTTTTAGATGCTGTCCTCTTCCTGGTTGGAAGTGTTAAGGGTACCCTCCAGTAACTCTTGATCAAATCAATAGTGTTAGATACTTAGCCCACCCAGATGCTCAAAGACTTCATCTGTCCTTGGCACTAGGTAAGAAATTCTGAGTGACTGTATGGTTTGCTGTAGTCCACACAGAACCTGGTATTTCCATCTTTCTTTGGCACCACCACTACTGGAAAGGCCTAGAGACTATTTGAATCCTTGATTAACCCCCATTTCCAACATTTTCTGTAGTTCCTCTTTCAAGGTTTGCCTTAGTCTTCCAAGCACCTTTTAAAAGGCTTTTTTGTTGGGCTGCTGAGGTCCTGTGTTCATGTTGTGCTCCACCAGGTGGGTACACACCCCTGCTTATCAGTAAATATATCCACAGATTCCTGTAGTACTGCTTGGATTTTGTGAAACTGGGTAGGTGATAGCTGCTGCAACATCACTTATTAATTTACCAAAGTGTCAGACTAAGCCTTACTGAGGAACTCTTCCACCAAGTCCCAGGCTAATTCTTCCTGCAACCAACTGCATATACCTAGTACCGTGGCCTGTCTGTAATGGTATGGATTTATCATGTTACCATGGTAGAGTTTGTGCTTTTGTTTGGCAACTCTACGGTGTAGTTAACATTATTCACTTTTTCGCAAAAGTTAGAGGACCCTTCCAGACTGCCTACTCTTAATGTGTATAGCAGGAAAAAGCTCCATCACCTGCTGCCCAACAAAGTGCTGTTTGGTTCTAGCTGTCTTGTTCTATCAGACTTTTTGCTGCTGCTGCTGCTTCTGTGCTTCTGCCAGATTCTCTTGAGCCATCCCAATGAGCCCCTTAAGCCTGGTCCTGAAGTTTAGGACATACTGCACAACGAGGTCTTTGTGAGAATCACACTCACCTTTCCACTGATCTTAAATTAAATCCAAATATCCCCTCACCCTTTGAGCATACAACAAATCAACAGATCAAAGGTAAAAACATGTGAATTATTGGGGTACATCCCTGTATTCAGAGAGAAAATGGGACAGGTACTTATCTTACTGATGCTTGAAGTGGTCTGCAAATGCCCTCAGAATAGTGGTCCATGTAGAGTTGAACCTTTCCACCATGTCACTGGTCCCTTGGTAGTGGGCGATAGTCTTTAAATGCTTTATCCTGTATCACTTCCTCAAACAGGCCAGCAGGTCTAATATGAAGTTAGCACATCTATCTTTCAGTTGGAAAACCTGCCTGCTGCAAATGTCATGCAGAACAAGAGCCACCACATCTGAGAATGTAGTGGCATAATCCATCACCACCGGGATATATTTTTACATGTGGAGTTTGGGATCATAAGATGCCCCACAGTGTACATAGCTACACTTGAAACTGTCCTCATTAACAGGGAAAGACATCAAACAAGTTTTGGCTTTATGTCCTGCCTTACCAACACTTTTGTCACTGCTTGTAGCTCTTACAATGCCCTCTCACATCATTTGCATTACCTGGCCAATCCAAATTCTGCATAAGCCACCTTTTAATATGCTTTATGTCCATGTGGACTACAAAATGAATATCATGTAGGTCTGAAGTGCCCATCTGTAGGCCCTAAATACCACCAGTTGCTATATTACATCTCTGTCTGACCCTCTTTCAGGACCCATTCTCTGTAGAACAATTCTTTGTCTAAGTATATGGACTGAAGATCAAGAGCCTTTTTGGTTCTCTTCTTCAAGTCCTGCAATGCAGGGTCTGAGAGCTAAGCATGTTTCAACTATTTCTTGGTGATTCTCCCCATCGCCCTTTCCTCTGTTATCTTCTGTAAACAATTCCTCAAATTCAGGCTGACTGCTACCACTTACCTGTCTCCTTAAAGTAATGTTTTCCAAGAGAATCACAGTACCTTTTGTCAGCTGTAGCTCACTTTCCATCTGTCTGCTTCTAGTCAGTTTCACCTCTAAAATCACCACATCACCATCCCTTGTTGAAGAGGTGGACCCTAGCTGGGTCTCCCCCCACTGTCCTGTCCACACACTTTCTTTCATGCCTGTCTGCATGTAACCACATATATACAAGGTACTGCATTATCAAAGTCATCCCTGTAGCTCATCTGCTAGAATATCCTTATCGCTCGTCTAATCAGGATACAATAGACAAGACTTTGTGGGTTCTGTTCAAGCAGCTTTATTATATACACACATCAGGATTGAGACTTAATAACTTTAAATCAGATAAACTTGCATACAAATTAGCTATTGCACTTATACATGCTCACTCTCTGGATGCACTCTCAAAATGGCACTGACGTTAGCACATGCTGGCTATTTATATGCACATTCAGTCCTTGAAATGCTTCTTATAGATACAACACACATACTTTATTCTGCATCCTCCCTCTTTGAGAAATAAATCATGCAATGTTGACAACATTAATTGACATGTTGCTGTGTATTTCACACTAGGTCTGGAAATGTGACCAAATCATGTGACATAGAAATTAGAATCAGGTCTAGCAACTGGGACTGTCTCTGCTGAATGTTCAACTTTTGGGACATCAGGAACATCATCAGGAATGGAAGTAGAAGTTAAGACACATTCTGCAACAGGAACATTGTCTGGATTGCTCTGAGATCTAGAGTCTGTATCACAGGAACAATGCTGTGATATCAATTCTGATGCTGGACATAGAAGTCTGCGATTTCTCCTGTACTCCACACCCTCAGATTCTATGAAGTAGGATCTCAGTTCAGTACATATACCTGTTACTTGACCAATCCAGTCAAAACCTTTCACTGTTTGTATCCTCACTGTCTCTCCTTCTTTCAATGGATGAAGAAATCTGCTTGATTTATTATAGCTGGACTTCTTGAAAGAATGCTTTCTGAATAGTTGATCTCTAATTGTCCTGTTGTTCTTAGCTTTAGGTCTCAACAAACTGGATCTGATAGGCAATGTTGTTCTGGTTTGCCTAGACAGACATCTCTGAGCTGGTGAGCCAAGTATATCACCATGGAGTATGTTTCTGAGATTAAGCAAATTCAAAAAGACATCAGTATTGTCATGCTTTGCAATTTGAGGTAATTGCTTTGCACTCTGCACTGCATGTTCAGCTAGAACATTTAACTGTGGATATTCTGGACTACTAGTAATACGTACAAACCCCCATTCTTTTGCAAATTTCTGAAACAACTGTCTAGTGAATTTAGTACTATTGTCAGAAATAACTTTGTGTGGACTACCATGGACTGAGAAATGATCTTTCAACTTAGTAGTAATAACAGCAGTGGACATTAGATTAGGTAGTAAATCAATCTCAAAATCAGTTCGAATAACAGTCTACCAATACTAGGTAATGCTGATTGTTCCACTCAAATATGTCTTTGGCTACTGTTGACCAAGGTAGTGCAGGAACTTGACTTAGCTGAATTGGTTCTTTTTGCAAATGCGTTTAGTACTATTGGTAGATTTGGAACCTGGGTGACCATGATGCAAAATCTGGATATATTCATGTTGTAAGGAAGCAGGAACAACAACTTTAAGACCTTTGAAATAATTCCATCTTCTGTCAACATCTCATCTCTGTAAGGAAAATAAGTTTGCACTTCGGGTGGTAGACTGGATTGCTTTGACAGCCATCCAACATTAATGTAGTGGTTGAGCATTTGCAAAACTGGATCAGTCTTTGTATGATCTCCCAGCTCATCGAGTGTTGTGGTAGAAAGATTACGCACTTCCATCCATGATGTCAAAGTCAAAATTATCTGCATGAAGCTGTTCTGTTGCATTTCTGGGCAGTCTGGATAAGATATCAGCCAGATGAAGAAGTTTCCCTTTTGTATAGGCCATTTTGAAGTTGTACTTTTTTAATTTGATCACCATTCTTTGTAATCTTGTGTGAGCTGAATGCATAGGCTTCTTTAAAATAGTAACTAGAGGTTGGTGACCAGTTTCAATCTGAATAGCTCAACCATAAATATAATCATGAAACTTTAAACATGCAAAAACTATTGCCAAAAGTTATTTCTCAATTTGAGTATATTGCATTTAAGTTTGGGTAAAAGTTCTTGATGCATAGGCTACTGATCTGGCTTCTTGAAGAATGACTGCCCAAGACCAAATTTGGAAGCATCACATAAAAGAATTACTGGTTTATTGACATCATAGTATCTTAATGTAGGTAGGGTAGCAATTTTCTGCTTAAAGTCTTCAAATGCTTTCTGGTGCTGTTCTAACCAAGACCATGTAACATTTTTGCACATCAGCTCTCTCAAAGGTGCTGTCAACTCACTGAAGTCTGGTATAAACTTGCCTAAATAGTTGACCATATGAAGAAAACGTTGTAGAGCTTGATCATTATCTGGTGCTGGCATCTCAAGAATGGCTGCTTGCTTAGATGGGTCTGGCTGCAAGCCAGTGCTTGTAAATAAATGACCTACATATGTAACTTTTGGTAGTCTGAATTTGTACTTCAGAAGATTGAGTTTTAAGTTCACTTCATGTGCTCTGTCTAGAACTCTCTTAAATTTTCTTTCATGCTCTGCTTCATCATTGCCAACAACCAATAAATCATCTACTATTATGGTACAGGGATAACCTGAAAAAAATTGCTCCATTGCACACTGAAAGACTCCACTTGCAGAATTTATTCCAAATGGCATCCTGAGGAATCTATATCTGCCAAACGGGATACTGAAAGTAGTCAGTAATGAAGATTTGCGATCAAGCATCACTTGCCAAAATGAACTCTTTGCATCCAAGACAGAAAAAACAGTGGCATTCGGTATTAGGGCTGCAACTTGCTCAACTGTACGCATTGGATGATGCGGTCTCTTTAATGCTTTGTTCACATCTCCTGAGTCAATACATATTCTGATTTCATTTGAGCCTTTTTTGTGGGCTGCTACCATGGACAACACCCATTCAGTCGGTTCTGTGACTGGACAAATTACACCTTGCTGTACCATTTTATCCACCTGAGCTGTAACTCTATCCTGCATATCTATCAGAACTTTTCTTGCTGGTCTGACCACTGGACTGACCTCTGGGTCTAACGTCATAGAATACACAACTGGAAGTCTGCCTAACTTGTCTTCGAAAACATCAGCATACTCTGAGAAAATGGCTTCAGTAAAATTGGAACTAGGAGATGTGCTTATATGATGGAATTATTTAGTAAAAGAAAGCAAATTCATTCTCAGACTGTCTCTGAGACCCAATAATGACTGCACAGGTTTTCGGACTACGTAGAATAACAAGCTGTAACAGTTGCTAGCCAAATAACATGAAAGCACTACTGAGCCTTTGGTTTGAATTTCTTCACCGCCATAAGCAACAAGTTTCGCACAACTAGCCACATTGAGTAGTTCATTAGCTCTCACTTCAGCAAAGTATCTGCTGACATAACATTACACTTTGAACCAGTGTCTACCTTCAACTCGGTGGATTTGCCATTGATCTGGACAGTACAAAACACTTCATTTTATGCCAGTAAATTCACTGCATCAACCTTTTCGTCAGCTACTAACACCATCTACGTAGAAAGTAGACTGCTGCATTTCTGCTTGATCAGTTTGCCTTTTTGAGTGATCCTTTTTTAAAACTTTGTGAGGTTTACTTGATTTGCAAAACTTTTGAAAATGGTTCCATTTTTTACACTTGTGGCATTCCTGACCAAATACTAAGCATTTCTCTCTTTTAGACTCATGATTACCACCACAATTTATAGGTTCACAGGTGTGTACTAGGCTAATGGCCCTGGAGCCTTTACAAACCTAACCCATAGGATTACCCTGGCATCATGCCACCAACCTTAGTTCTGCCACTGCGACAGTTAACTATAAAGCTGGTTTTGGGTTTTGCTAACTCACGCTTGTACTGCACTGAGCATACTTCTTTCTTAGACCTTGCTGGAAAACTACATGGTTTCCCTGGTGAATAAGCAGAGGCTGTGGCTGCCATGTACTTAGGCCTGCTTTTGCTTGCCATGTGCTGCATGCTGTCTCCATTTGCTCTGGAGTTTGTTGAAACCATACCCTTACCACTTGCACATACTTGTGTGCCATTCTCTAACTTCATGGATTTGACAAATATAAATAGCTTTGCTCAACATTAAATCACTTTCACAAAGCAAATTCTTTCTCACAGCAGCACTATTAATACCAGGAACAAACCACTCGCTGACAAACAGGATAAACGCCCAGTGCTCCAGAAAAACTTAAATAATATTGATGAAACCAAAAGGAGCAACTAGGCTGATGCAGAGTCACAAGTATAAATGAAAGGCAAAATCCTCAGGTAAAAATCCAAATGAAAGGCAAAATCCTCAGGTTAAAATCCAACTTTAATTCCACTGCAGGTCAGATAAGCGCTTTCACTCATTCATTTGAGCTTCATCAGATCATGTAACAAAGACCTTCAAGTACATAGGCTACATTTATACAGTTAAAACATCTCCTATTGGCCTACCAAAAGCTGCTTCTTGTTTACATATTCATGAGTTAATCTAAGCTTAAAAATATATGCACATATAAACATGCTGAGATGTATAAAATGACAAAGTAAATATAAAAAAACATATAAAAACTCTCCATGAACACTCAAGATGCTCTAATAAATATGTATAAATAAATATATATGTCAAAAGAAATATATTTCAAGGGGTAAAAACATATATGTTCCATCATTTATTATAAAATCTACAAACATTCCTCCGTTTGTTTAACATAGGTTTAATGGAGGCTCTCTCATTGAGACATAACCCCTATCTGCTCTCAATCTAACTATCCACATACTCTCCTTGCTCTCAGTATGGTTCCTGATGTCACCTCCTCGTATACTGGGTTTAATATTATCAAGAGCTCTAAATAAGAAATAATGTTCAGGACCTGCTTGGGCTACGTGCTTAGCTAAGGCATTGTGAGGTGAAGCCTTCCTAATGTGGTAAAGATGTTCTCTTATCCTGTCTTTAAAACGACGATTGGTTTTGCCAACATAAAATGCATCACATATTTGGCACACTGCCAAATAAACTATATGAGTAGTATCACAGGTAGCTACAGCACGTATGCTAAAGTTAGTGTGCATGTCAGGATGTTCAAAAAATGGACTGGGGTCAAGAGAATTACAATAATTACAGCGTCCACATGGTTTTGTGTGTTCAAGAGGCATTGACCATTCATCCCTTTTTGAATAGCATAGCATTCTCCTTAAATTTAATTTGTTCCTGTATAAAAAAGAGGGTTTAGTCCCCACAAGTTTACCGATGGTGTCATCAGTACAGAGACTAGGCCAGTGTTTCGTAATAATATTCTTGATTGCTGGACAATCAGTACTATATGGTAAAGAAACCCTTACATGAGTTGATCTATCATCTCTACCATTGTCTATTGTAATGGATCCACCAGTAATAACTGGTCCAAAATACGGGGCTGCTCTATTCAGTCTAAGTTTATTGACATCTAAGAGGTTGGACTCAATCTCTTGTGAGCTATAGCCCCGTCCTTCTAGCCTTATCTTGAGGTCACTCACTTCATTTAGGAAGCCTTCTTCTGTGGCATTTAGCCTAGAGGTTCTCATCCCCTGGCCTCTAATGATATTCTTAAAAATATGCTGTGGGTGCATACTATCACGCTGTAATAGAGTATTAAAATAGCAAGGTTTCCTATAGACACCTGTATTAATCAAACCACATGCTAACTTTTCTATATACAAGTCAAGAAATTCTATCTTCTCTCTAGAGTGATTCATACTGAAGGTTAAATCGCCAGTGAGGTTGTTCAATGTAGTATGGAACACAAACAAATCATCAACACTGCCTCTCCATAAAACAAAACATCATCCACGAAACATCTATAAAAGTTACATGTTGTTTAAACATTTCTAAATTAAAGAGACTCTCAAATTCCCAAAATGCCAAAAACATGTTTGCATAGCTGTTGGCACAAGGTGTGCCCATGGCTACCACCGCTGTTGGTAAAACTTGTTGTCATAGGTGAAAAGATTATTATTCAAAATGAGTTCAAGGAAATGTACAATGAGGTCTACTTTAACTGGTGTATATTCGCTATGTAAGAGTAGGTACTCAGTGATATAAATCAGGCCTATGTTATTTGGTAACACAGTAAACAAGGACTTGATGTCAAACGTTACAAAAATCAAGTTATCAACGTCACAAATGCCACCTAAACAGTCATACAAATCTGTTAAAAACTGTTTGGAATCTTTCAGTACAACTTTGTTCTTATTTAATATAGGTCGCAAATGTTTCTCAACATAGACAGAAAGGTTTTCAGTGATCCAACCCTGACCAGACACTATGGGTCTCATTGGTGGGTCAATGGAGTCTTTGTGAATCTTAGGTAACCCATGTATTGTTGGTACAAGTGGATTCTTAACAAAGAGATAGTCAAACAATTCTTGATCCAAGATATCACCTTTCAACATAACTAATAACATATTGTTTACGTGACTAATAGTGGCTTGCACTATTTGTTCGATTAACTTGTAAATAGAAATCATGTTCCAAGAGTTTAATCATAGCATCATGATATTTGCTAGTGTCCATAACTACTATCCCACCACCTTTATCAGCTGGTTTGATGGTTATGGACTGTAATGACTGGAGTTTAAGTAAGCTAGTCTGCTCCCCTCTAGTCAAATTACCATTCTTCCTATATTTCTTTAGAGAAAAATATTCATACAAATCATCCTCAGTTAGTTTCAAATATGCCTCAACTAACGGATGATTAGGTGGGACAAAGTTGCTAAGCTTCTTAAACTTTGGTGGTCTAGTAACGTTATTGTCTGTCAATTCACTATCAATTTTATCATGAAATAGCAGTTTAAGCATAAGGTTTCGACAGAAAAGTCTCATGTCTACTACAGTGTCCGTAAAGTTACTGTGTGCACTTGGTATAAAGTTTAGGCCTTTACATAATAATTTCTTATCACATTCAGTCAATAAATATCCTGAGATGTTATGTATCATGGAATCTGCTGGTATCAAAATTTCAGCTGTATCTAATTTACTTTGTTCTTCCACATCTTCTTTATTGTCTGATGTGGTACATGCTCTTCTGATAATTTGCGTTTCTGTCTCCCCCTGCTCATAGAGCGTCCCCTTGTTATATTCTTGTCCTTTCGGACTGGGAGGGGAAAAGGGAGCTCACTTACTACTCCTGTAGTGATGGTAGTATGTACTTTGTTAGGTAACTTAGATCTCACTATGGCTTCATCTACTGACAACCTCTTATTGATCGGTCCTTTCACAACATGTACTGCTGGATATAAGTTAGTTCTGTCTGCAATATTATTCACAGTAATAGGCTGACTAACTTCTTTAGTATTTGTATTAATAGAGCTAGATCCACTCTCACTATGTAAAATAGTAATTACATCATCAGTATCATTGGAAGTAGTAGTGTTATTAATGTTAGCTATATTTTGTACCCTATTACTAGGCGATACATTGTTATGTACACAGTTAGTAATATCCAGAGCTTCACAAGCATTATTAACAACATTAACATTTTCAGAACCAGTACTAGGTTCGGAACCCAGTTGTCGTCTAACACTAGTATAGTCATTAGGTTTATTGGTAGCACTATAATGTCCATGTTTAGGCCAAACGAAGACTTGTCCTAAATTAAAATCTCTGTGATCTCTAATTATCTTGCTTCTCTTCTGTTGGAGAAGTTTCCGCTCTAAGGCTGATATTCCATCCAACAGGCTTTCAAATAGTGGTTCTATTATAGTACTTGGGAAACAAGAAAAAATTCTCTTCTGTTGTTTCTTAATGTTATTAATGAGTTTCTCCTCTTCAGAGGCAAAAAAGTCAATAAGTAACTCCATATACTGTTTGCTTACCTCCAAGTTCAGGCGCTGCCACCTTGTAAGCAACTCTGGATAATGTTCCCCCTGATTGGGCATGTTTAATATACGTAATCCTCTCGGTACAATTTGTGTGTCCAAACAATAACGAAAATGCAAACGCTGTATTTGCAAACGTTCATGGAGTGTTCATGGAGAGTTTTTATATGTTTTTTATATTTACTTTGTCATTTTATACATCTCAGCATGTTTATATGTGCATATATTTTTAAGCTTAGATTAACTCATGAACTGTGAGATGGAGGAGAATGAAACCCTGCTCGTGCAAAGGACGGTAATCTCAAACGTAGAATGTACAATCCAAGACAGACTGTGATAATATCAAAATACTGAATTTATTATATCCAAGTTAAGCGCTTTCAGCTGTACCCCAGCCTTCATCAGAACAAATAATGTCACCAAAGACAAGGTTTATATACACACATAATTATGTCCCACTAATTGATTAATTAATAGAAAAACCGCCAAAAATTATTTAAAGATATATGGTGTTGAAATCAATGTTTTCATAATCTAGTCGCAAATATTTCAATGTCACTACTGTACATCCATATGAATAAAAACTCAACATTGTTAAGTTACAGAAAATTCAATACAATTTTAAAAATATAAAAAATAATGTATTATGTTAAGCTGTGCATCCCCTGTTCCCTCTTAAAAATCTACCCTTACTAAAACATACGTAAATATACAAAAATGCCTCTCCAGATTCATTGTTAAAAATAATTATGAATAATTATAAATGTGTTATTCCAATGCTAAAAATGGTTTTATACTAATAAAATCATTGAGGCCAGATGGTCTTGTGGAGTCGGTCATAATTTGCCACTTGCTTTCACTTGATGCCAACTTAGTTTTCCAATCCCCTCCAAATGGTGTAATGTCCACCTGCTCAATGATAGAAAAAAGAAAACTATGGTCTTCACCTTTGTCTAAAATGTGCCTGTATAATGCATTCTTTGTGTCACGCTTCCCTATTTTATATTGGTGTTCATAGATGCGTCTATTTAGTTGTCTCTCTGTTTTGCCTATATAGTGGGCGTTGCATACAATGCAAATAGCCAAATAGACCACCTGTTTGCTTTTGCAGTTTCCCCTTTTGCATTTAATAGTGGTGTGACATACATCATCTAGTTTTATAATTTTGCTCAGATTGATGTATTTGCATTGTTTGCAATTACCACATTTCGTGGTCCCTTTGTTTGTGTCTGCATTCATTTTGGTGTGACCATCTTTTTGTAATAGTCTCTTCAAGTTGGGGGCTGTTTTAAAAACGCATCTGGGTTTGTTACCCAAAATTTGCTCTTTGTCCATAATCATCAGTGTTTTCCAGTACCTTTCCAAAATTTCTTGAATCATATGTGTGTTGGGGGAATACATAAGTACACATACCCTGCCTACAGATGTACTAAGAGTATCTTCTTTAGTAGTTGGTTGAAATGTACCTAATAGGGGGGAATATTTCTTACCCCATTCTTTGGTAACGTAATTGATAACTTTGTCCACCATCCTCTCAGGGTAGGCTCTCATAATAAACATGTCCTTGATGATGTCCATTTCAGTTTTCACCATACATTTATTGGACGTCATCCTTGCCACACGAATACATTGTCCTTTGACTATGTTACTGAAAATGTGGGGGGGGGGTGATTGCTGCTATAATGGACATAGTCGTTGGAAAATGTTGGTTTTCTGTAAATTCTAGACATGAATCCACTGTCATTCTTGGTTAATAAGATATCCAAGTAAGACATGTCTTTGTGACTGTAGTCATATGTGAATTGTAGAAATTCCACTGTTTGATTGAGGTATGTCATGAATTCCAGCAATTTGTCCTCTGATGCCTTCCACAGGATAAAAATGTCATCTAAATATCTGACATACAGAGCGATGTTCCTATAATAAGTACCTTTGAAAATGTACTCCGATTCCCATTCCGCCATTACCAGGTTCGCGAAGATGGGGGCACACGCTGCTCCCATCGCTACTCCCCTGGTCTGCCTAAAAAATTCTCCTTGATGTAAGATGTAATTGTGATCCAACACTAGTGACATCATGTCACAAAGGAGGCTGATCTTTTCCCAAGAGAAGTCTGTGAACTTCGTAAGACTTCTTTCAAAAAATTCCAAACCTTCAGTCCTGGGGATGCTAGAAAAAAGATCCACGACGTCTATGGTCAAAAAGATGAGATTAGTGTCCCATAAATCTTTGGTGATGGTCCCTAAAAATCTCCAAGAATCCTTGATGATATGAGGGATGTTGTCGTATATCTTTTTGAGCCATCCATCGATCAGTTGTCCTACTTTGAAGGTTTTGGATCTTGAACCTGACACGATGGGACGAAATGGAGGTTGTTTGATGGATTTGTGTACCTTGGGGATGCCCACCATCTTAGCTAGTACTGGATGGTCTACTTTCAAGAAGGAATAGGTCTCGTTGTTGATCCTGTTGTCTATTAAATATTCCTCTATGATGAGGTCTATGCGCTGATGTCCAATGTTGACCTGATTCAAGGAGATGTTCTCATAATTTCCTGAATTATGAAGAATATTGTCAATCTCTTGGTCGTAGTCCTCAGTGGAGAAAATCACGACCCCCCCTCCCTTGTCGGGTTTCATGACTCTAATGTCCCTATTCGAGATGAGGTCGGATAAACATTTCCTTTCCATACAAGTGAGATTGTCTATAACATCGCTGTTGTTATGTTTCTTCTTATTGTATGTCCAATAGATGTCATTGCAAACAAGGTGTTCAAAATTGGTGACATGGGGGTTGGATGTGGGGATATAGGTGCTTTTTTTCTTGAGGGTGGTCCCTGCTATACCCATATTCTTGTATTCAGAGTCTGGTTGTTTGTCAAATTGAAGAGCCAGATTCAACTTCCTACAATATTTCTTAACTTCTTTTATGCTATCTATTATATTCCAACACCTCATGGGTATGAATTTCATACCCTTGCTAAGCAATTGAGCACAGGTGTTGTTGATCTCCAGGGTTGTGTAGTTGAATACCTTGAAACCATCATGGGTGATGATTCTGGGGAAGGAATCATGAACATGTGCATCTGTTGAACTCCCTTCTTGCATAGTCTCTATACTGATAGGGTTCGTCGAGAGGGGCTCTACCTGTATCGAGTTGTAAGACCCATTGTGTTTGAATTCCAAGGTTTGGCATCCCTCCATGCTGGGTAGTATCTCCCCCCCTGAAAATTTTCTTCCCTGCCGGGTTTTTCCAATTCATTTCTCCTGGAACGAAACCTAGTAAGTGGGTCTGTGTCCTTATGTCTAGGCCAAATGTATGCCCTATCAGTTCTGTATGCCTCTAAATCGCGTTGTAATTTCTTGTCTTTCCTAGTCACACTGTTCTGCACAGAGTCCTCTGCGTATACAAATTGCTTTGCATATAATTCTTTCATGTCCTCATACTCATTGTGCTGTATAATGGTAAAGTGAATGCATTCTAGTTGATCAGCTAATTTACTCAATTTGTCGTCCAAATGTTTAATTAAAAGTTTCATGTATTCCTGTCCAAATCCCTCAAATAGCTTATTGAACTCTTTTTCGACATCTGCTGTATATGTGATACCTAATGGTAATTTAAAAAATCTAATACCTTTAGGCACAGTCTGAAGTGATATACATTTTGTTAGATAACTGCGATCAATTTTGGTATTCTTGTATGCTGTCAGTTTTTTACCAAAATCTATAATATATTCTCTCAATGATATGCAATTGTTATTAATCTGATGGTTGTTACTGTTACTATCTCTCTTATCTTTACAAAAATAATCCCTATCATCACATAAAAAACGTTCAAACAATACATCTCTGTTGTTTGTTTTTCCATTCAAAACTTTGCTGTCAACCAGTTGCACGGAATCACTTGTAATATGACAGTTTATATTAGGACGACTGTGAGAGTCGTGTCTTACTCGTTTCTGTACAGTACCTTTGTTTTCCCGACCAGTCGTAGGACGACTGCTGGTATGTTTGAAAACTTTTGGACGGGCTCCACCATATTGGTTGTCCAACCTTTTCCTACAAACGCTGAAGTCGAACGTACAATCCTGTACCGAGAAATCGTGCCGTTCACTGAGGAGGTAATCGTCCTCCGTATGAGCTAGATCCAGTATTCGGAGTTCATCAGCCCGGTTATCTGCTTCAGATTCCCCCTTGCAGTCCATTACAGATCCACTTTCACGAACCATCTCCGTGTCGAGCAAAACTTTTGGGAAACCGCAATCAGGTGTACTCACTTTGTTACACTCAAGCAGTCCCTGTCGGATCTTCCGCATCTGCGTGGTTTGGGTTTTGTAAGCCTTTATAACGTCAGCTTCATCCTCTGACGTGGTATGTACCATGCGTGCTACTACGATCTCTGTAGAGTCTCCTAATTCGATTTCTTCATTCGGTTTCTCGTTTTTTGAGTTTCTCGATACCATTTGGTTAAATAATGACAAAAGTTTATGCACTTCCCCTTGTAGTGCTGTGAGATCAGACCTCAATTCAAGCAATAAGTCCTTCGACAATGAAGCAGTGGGTTGCTGTTCCTCTTCCATCAGTGCTAACTCACCGAAAAATGTAATGAAACAACACAGGAACTGTGAGATGGAGGAGAATGAAACCCTGCTCGTGCAAAGGACGGTAATCTCAAACGTAGAATGTACAATCCAAGACAGACTGTGATAATATCAAAATACTGAATTTATTATATCCAAGTTAAGCGCTTTCAGCTGTACCCCAGCCTTCATCAGAACAAATAATGTCACCAAAGACAAGGTTTATATACACACATAATTATGTCCCACTAACTGATTAATTAATAGAAAAACCGCCAAAAATTATTTGAAGATATATGGTGTTGAAATCAATGTTTTCATAATCTAGTCGCAAATATTTCAATGTCACTACTGTACATCCATATGAATAAAAACTCAACATTGTTAAGTTACAGAAAATTCAATACAATTTTAAAAATGTAAAAAATAATGTATTATGTTAAGCTGTGCATCCGCTGTTCCCTCTTAAAAATCTATCCTTACTAAAACATACGTAAATATACAAAAATGCCTCTCCAGATTCATTGTTAAAAATAATTATGAATAATTATAAATGTGTTATTCCAATGCTAAAAATGGTTTTATACTAATATGTGACATTATTTGTTCTGATGAAGGCTGGGGTACAGCTGAAAGCGCTTAACTTGGATATAATAAATTCAGTATTTTGATATTATCACAGTCTGTCTTGGATTGTACATTCTACGTTTGAGATTACCGTCCTTTGCACGAGCAGGGTTTCATTCTCCTCCATCTCACAGTTCCTGTGTTGTTTCATTACATTTTTCGGTGAGTTAGCACTGATGGAAGAGGAACAGCAACCCACTGCTTCATTGTCGAAGGACTTATTGCTTGAATTGCGGTCTGATCTCACAGCACTACAAGGGGAAGTGCATAAACTTTTGTCATTATTTAACCAAATGGTATCGAGAAACTCAAAAAATGAGAAACCGAATGAAGAAATCGAATTAGGAGACTCTACAGAGATCGTAGTAGCACGCATGGTACATACCACGTCAGAGGATGAAGCTGACGTTATAAAGGCTTACAAAACCCAAACCACGCAGATGCGGAAGATCCGACAGGGACTGCTTGAGTGTAACAAAGTGAGTACACCTGATTGCGGTTTCCCAAAAGTTTTGCTCGACACGGAGATGGTTCGTGAAAGTGGATCTGTAATGGACTGCAAGGGGGAATCTGAAGCAGATAACCGGGCTGATGAACTCCGAATACTGGATCTAGCTCATACGGAGGACGATTACCTCCTCAGTGAACGGCACGATTTCTCGGTACAGGATTGTGCGTTCGACTTCAGCGTTTGTAGGAAAAGGTTGGACAACCAATATGGTGGAGCCCGTCCAAAAGTTTTCAAACATACCAGCAGTCGCCCCACGACTGGTCGGGAAAACAAAGGTACTGTACAGAAACGAGTAAGACACGACTCTCACAGTCGCCCTAATATAAACTGTCATATTACAAGTGATTCCGTGCAACTGGTTGACAGCAAAGTTTTGAATGGAAAAACAAACAACAGAGATGTATTGTTTGAACGTTTTTTATGTGATGATAGGGATTATTTTTGTAAAGATAAGAGAGATAGTAACAGTAACAACCATCAGATTAATAACAATTGCATATCATTGAGAGAATATATTATAGATTTTGGTAAAAAACTGACAGCATACAAGAATACCAAAATTGATCGCAGTTATCTAACAAAATGTATATCACTTCAGACTGTGCCTAAAGGTATTAGATTTTTTAAATTACCATTAGGTATCACACATACAGCAGATGTCGAAAAAGAGTTCAATAAGCTATTTGAGGGATTTGGACAGGAATACATGAAACTTTTAATTAAACATTTGGACGACAAATTGAGTAAATTAGCTGATCAACTAGAATGCATTCACTTTACCATTATACAGCACAATGAGTATGAGGACATGAAAGAATTATATGCAAAGCAATTTGTATACGCAGAGGACTCTGTGCAGAACAGTGTGACTAGGAAAGACAAGAAATTACAACGCGATTTAGAGGCATACAGAACTGATAGGGCATACATTTGGCCTAGACATAAGGACACAGACCCACTTACTAGGTTTCGTTCCAGGAGAAATGAATTGGAAAAACCCGGCAGGGAAGAAAATTTTCAGGGGGGGAGATACTACCCAGCATGGAGGGATGCCAAACCTTGGAATTCAAACACAATGGGTCTTACAACTCGATACAGGTAGAGCCCCTCTCGACGAACCCTATCAGTATAGAGACTATGCAAGAAGGGAGTTCAACAGATGCACATGTTGATGATTCCTTCCCCAGAATCATCACCCATGATGGTTTCAAGGTATTCAACTACACAACCCTGGAGATCAACAACACCTGTGCTCAATTGCTTAGCAAGGGTATGAAATTCATACCCATGAGGGGTTGGAATATAATAGATAGCATAAAAGAAGTTAAGAAATATTGTAGGAAGTTGAATCTGGCTCTTCAATTTGACAAACAACCAGACTCTGAACACAAGAATATGGGTATAGCAGGGACTACCCTCAAGAAAAAAAAGCACCTATATCCCCACATCCAACCCCCATGTCACTAATTTTGAACACCTTGCTTGCAATGATATCTATTGGACATACAATAAGAAGAAACATAACAACAGCGATGTTATAGACAATCTCACTTGTATGGAAAGGAAATGTCTATCCGACCTCATCTCGAATAGGGACATTAGAGTCATGAAACCCGACAAGGGAGGGGGGGTAGTGATTTTCTCCACTGAGGACTACGACCAAGAGATTGACAATATTCTTCATAATTCAGGAAATTATGAGAACATCTCCTTGAATCAGGTCAACATTGGACATCAGCGCATAGACCTCATCATAGAGGAATATTTAATAGACAACAGGATCAACAACGAGACCTATTCCTTCTTGAAAGTAGACCATCCAGTACTAGCTAAGATGGTGGGCATCCCCAAGGTACACAAATCCATCAAACAACCTCCATTTCGTCCCATCGTGTCAGGTTCAAGATCCAAAACCTTCAAAGTAGGACAACTGATCGATGGATGGCTCAAAAAGATATACGACAACATCCCTCATATCATCAAGGATTCTTGGAGATTTTTAGGGACCATCACCAAAGATTTATGGGACACTAATCTCATCTTTTTGACCATAGACGTCGTGGATCTTTTTTCTAGCATCCCCAGGACTGAAGGTTTGGAATTTTTTGAAAGAAGTCTTACGAAGTTCACAGACTTCTCTTGGGAAAAGATCAGCCTCCTTTGTGACATGATGTCACTAGTGTTGGATCACAATTACATCTTACATCAAGGAGAATTTTTTAGGCAGACCAGGGGAGTAGCGATGGGAGCAGCGTGTGCCCCCATCTTCGCGAACCTGGTAATGGCGGAATGGGAATCGGAGTACATTTTCAAAAGTACTTATTATAGGAACATCGCTCTGTATGTCAGATATTTAGATGACATTTTTATCCTGTGGAAGGCATCAGAGGACAAATTGCTGGAATTCATGACATACCTCAATCAAACAGTGGAATTTCTACAATTCACATATGACTACAGTCACAAAGACATGTCTTACTTGGATATCTTATTAACCAAGAATGACAGTGGATTCATGTCTAGAATTTACAGAAAACCAACATTTTCCAACGACTATGTCCATTATAGCAGCAATCACCCCCCCCCCACATTTTCAGTAACATAGTCAAAGGACAATGCATTCGTGTGGCAAGGATGACGTCCAATAAACGTATGGTGAAAACTGAAATGGACATCATCAAGGACATGTTCATTATGAGAGCCTACCCTGAGAGGATGGTGGACGAAGTTATCAACTACGTTACAAAAGAATGGGGTAAGAAATATTCCCCCCTATTAGGTACATTCCAACCAACTACTAAAGAAGATACTCTTAGTACATCTGTAGGCAGGGTATGTGTACTTATGTATTCCCCCAACACACATATGATTCAAGAAATTTTGGAAAGGTACTGGAAAACACTGATGATTATGGACAAAGAGCAAATTTTGGGTAACAAACCCAGATGCGTTTTTAAAACAGCCCCCAACTTGAAGAGACTATTACAAAAAGATGGTCACACCAAAATGAATGCAGACACAAACAAAGGGACCACGAAATGTGGTAATTGCAAACAATGCAAATACATCAATCTGAGCAAAATTATAAAACTAGATGATGTATGTCACACCACTATTAAATGCAAAAGGGGAAACTGCAAAAGCAAACAGGTGGTCTATTTGGCTATTTGCATTGTATGCAACCCACTATATAGGCAAAACAGAGAGACAACTAAATAGACGATCTATGAACACCAATATAAAATAGGGAAGTGACACAAAGAATGCATTATACAGGCACATTTTAGACAAAGGTGAAGACCATAGTTTTTTTCTATCATTGAGCAGGTGGACATTACATCATTTGGAGGGGATTGGAAAACTAAGTTGGCATCAAGTGAAAGCAAGTGGCAAATTATGACCGACTCCACAAGACCACCTGGCCTCAATGATTTTATTAGTATAAAACCATTTTTAGCATTGGAATAACACATTTATAATTATTCATAATTATTTTTAACAATGAATCTGGAGAGGCATTTTTGTATATTTACGTATGTTTTAGTAAGGATAGATTTTTAAGAGGGAACAGCGGATGCACAGCTTAACATAATACATTATTTTTTACATTTTTAAAATTGTATTGAATTTTCTGTAACTTAACAATGTTGAGTTTTTATTCATATGGATATACAGTAGTGACATTGAAATATTTGCGACTAGATTATGAAAACATTGATTTCAACACCATATATCTTTAAATAATTTTTGGCGGTTTTTCTATTAATTAATCAATTAGTGGGACATAATTATGTGTGTATATAAACCTTGTCTTTGGTGACATTATTTGTTCTGATGAAGGCTGGGGTACAGCTGAAAGCGCTTAACTTGGATATAATAAATTCAGTATTTTGATATTATCACAGTCTGTCTTGGATTGTACATTCTACGTTTGAGATTACCGTCCTTTGCACGAGCAGGGTTTCATTCTCCTCCATCTCACAGTTCCTGTGTTGTTTCATTACATTTTTCGGTTAGATTAACTCATGAATATGTAAACAAGAAGCAGCTTTTGGTAGGCCAATAGGAGATGTTTTAACTGTATAAATGTAGCCTATGTACTTGAAGGTCTTTGTTACATGATCTGATGAAGCTCAAATGAATGAGTGAAAGCGCTTATCTGACCTGCAGTGGAATTAAAGTTGGATTTTAACCTGAGGATTTTGCCTTTCATTTGGATTTTTACCTGAGGATTTTGCCTTTCATTTATACTTGTGACTCTGCATCAGCCTAGTTGCTCCTTTTGGTTTCATCAATATTATTTAAGTTTTTCTGGAGCACTGGGCGTTTATCCTGTTTGTCAGCGAGTGGTTTGTTCCTGTTTTATTAGCTTCATTTTTTCTCGAACTGACTTTGGAGCAGAGTCTACTACCAGTGAATAGCGTTTGCTTAGCGCATAACTTTTGTTTGTATTTTTACCCTGCATACAGCCATTTTTGGCTATTTTATTTGTTACTGTGCCTTTGCACTATTTTTTCTATTATGCAGAGTCAGAGGGAAACTGTAGATATTGAGCTAGACTACGAGCCCCGAGGTGTAGACCTGGGCTCAGTCGCTCATCTACAGAAGAGGTTTGAACAGAATCTTGTCTGTTCAACAGTCACTTCCTGGCAATTCGGCGCTTTGGAGCGCTTTGATGACGCGGATACGGCGACACCCGACTTGGATGAGCTACAACGCCTGTTAGACAGTCTAGAGAAAGACTTTGCACATTTGAAACGTTTGCAAACACAGCGTTTGCATTTTCGTTATTGTTTGGACACAAAAATTGTACCGAGAGGATTACGATATTAAACATGCCCAATCAGGGGAACATTATCCAGAGTTGCTTACAAGGTGGCAGCCTGAACTTGGAGGTAAGCAAACAGTACATGGAGTTACTTATTGACTTTTGCCTCTGAAGAGGAGAAACTCATTAATAACATTAAGAAACAACAGAAGAGAATTTTTTCTTGTTTCCCAAGTGCTGTAATAGAACCACTATTTGAAAGCCTGTTGGATGGAATATCAGCCTTAGAGCGGAAACTTCTCCAACAGAAGAGAAGCAAGATAATTAGAGATCACAGAGATTTTAATTTAGGACAAGTCTTCGTTTGGCCTAAACATGGACATTATAGTGCTACCATTAAACCTAATGACTATACTAGTGTTAGACAACTGGGTTCCGAACCTAGTACTGGTTCTGAAAATGTTAATGTTGTTAATAATGCTTGTGAAGCTCTGGATATTACTAACTGTGTACATAACAATGTATCGCCTAGTAATAGGGTACAAAATATAGCTAACATTAATAACACTACTACTTCCAATGATACTGATGATGTAATTACTATTTTACATAGTGAGAGTGGATCTAGCTCTATTAATACAAATACTAAAGAAGTTAGTCAGCCTATTACTGTGAATAATATTGCAGACAGAACTAACTTATATCCAGCAGTACATGTTGTGAAAGGACCGATCAATAAGAGGTTGTCAGTAGATGAAGCCATAGTGAGATCTAAGTTACCTAACAAAGTACATACTACCATCACTACAGGAGTAGTAAGTGAGCTCCCTTTTCCCCTCCCAGTCTGAAAGGACAAGAATATAACAAGGGGACGCTCAATGAGCAGGGGGAGACAGAAACGCAAATTATCAGAAGAGTATGTACCACATCAGACAATAAAGAAGATGTGGAAGAACAAAGTAAATTAGATACCGCTGAAATTTTGATACCAGCAGATTCTATGGTACATAACATCTCAGGATATTTGTTGACTGAATGTGATGAGAAATTATTAAGTAAAGGCCTAAACTTTATACCAAGTGCACACAGTAACTTTACGGACACTGTAGTAGACATGAGACTTTTCTGTTGAAACCTTATGCTTAAACTGCTATTTCATGATAAAATTGATAGTGAATTGACAGACAATAACGTTACTAGACCACCAAAGTTTAAGAAGCTTAGCAACTTTGTCCCACCTAATCATCCGTTAGTTGAGGCATATTTGAAACTAACTGAGGATGATTTGTATGAATATTTTTCTCTAAAGAAATATAGGAAGAATGGTAATTTGACTAGAGGGGAGCAGACTAGCTTACTTAAACTCCAGTCATTACAGTCCATAACCATCAAACCAGCTGATAAAGGTGGTCGGATAGTAGTTATGGACACTAGCAAATATCATGATGCTATGATTAAACTCTTGGAAGATGATTTCTATTTACAAGTTAACGAACAAATAGTGCAAGCCACTATTAGTCACGTAAACAATATGTTATTAGATATGTTGAAAGGTGATATCTTGGATCAAGAATTGTTTGACTATCTCTTTGTTAAGAATCCACTTGTACCAACAATACATGGGTTACCTAAGATTCACAAAGACTCCATTGACCCACCAATGAGACCCATAGTGTCTGGTCAGGGTTGGATCACTGAAAACCTTTCTGTCTATGTTGAGAAACATTTGCGACCTATATTAAATAAGAACAAAGTTGTACTGAAAGATTCCAAACAGTTTTTAACAGATTTGTATGACTGTTTAGGTGGCATTTGTGACGTTGATAACTTGATTTTTGTAACGTTTGACATCAAGTCCTTGTTTACTGTGTTACCAAATAACATAGGCCTGATTTATATCACTGAGTACCTACTCTTACATAGCGAATATACACCAGTTAAAGTAGACCTCATTGTACATTTCCTTGAACTCATTTTGAATAATAATCTTTTCACCTATGACAACAAGTTTTACCAACAGCGAGGTGGCGTAGCCATGGGCACACCTTGTGCCAACAGCTATGCAAACATGTTTTTGGCATTTTGGGAATTTGAGAGTCTCTTTAATTTAGAAATGTTTAAACAACATGTAACTTTTTATAGACGTTTCGTGGATGATGTTTTTGTTTTATGGAGAGGCAGTGTTGATGATTTGTTTGTGTTCCATACTACATTGGCTATTTAACCTTCAGTATGAATCACTCTAGAGAGAAGATAGAATTTCTTGACTTGTATATAGAAAAGTTAGCATGTGGTTTGATTAATACAGGTGTCTATAGGAAACCTTGCTATTTTAATACTCTATTACAGCGTGATAGTATGCACCCACAGCATATTTTTAAGAATATCATTAGAGGCCAGGGGATGAGAACCTCTAGGCTAAATGCCACAGAAGAAGGCTTCCTAAATGAAGTGAGTGACCTCAAGATAAGGCTAGAAGAACGGGGCTATAGCTCACAAGAGATTGAGTCCAACCTCTTAGATGTCAATAAACTTAGACTGAATAGAGCAGCCCTTATTTTGGACCAGTTATTACTGGTGGATCCATTACAATAGACAATGGTAGAGATGATAGATCAACTCATGTAAGGGTTTCTTTACCATATAGTACTGATTGTCCAGCAATCAAGAATATTATTACGAAACACTGGCCTATTCTCTGTACTGATGACACCATCGGTAAACTTGTGGGGACTAAACCCTCTTTTTATATAGGAACAAATTAAATTTAAGGAGAATGCTATGCTATTCAAAAGGGATGAATGGTCAATGCCTCTTGAACACACAAAACCATGTGGACGCTGTAATTATTGTAATTCTCTTGACCCCAGTCCATTTTTTGAACATCTTGACATGCACACTAACTTTAGCATACGTGCTGTAGCTACCTGTGATACTACTCATATAGTTTATTTGGCAGTGTGCCAAATATGTGATGCATTTTATGTTGGCAAAACCAATTGTCGTTTTAAAGACAGGATAAGAGAACATCTTTACCACATTAGGAAGGCTTCACCTCACAATGCCTTAGCTAAGCACGTAGCCCAAGCAGGTCCTGAACATTATTTCTTATTTAGAGCTCTTGAGAATATTAAACCCAGTATACGAGGAGGTGACATCAGGAACCATACTGAGAGCAAGGAGAGTATGTGGATAGTTAGATTGAGAGCAGATAGGGGTTTAGGTCTTAATGAGAGAGCCTCCATTAAACCTATGTTAAACAAACGGAGGAATGTTTGTAGATTTTATAATAAATGATGGAACATATATGTTTTTACCCCTTGAAATATATTTCTTTTGACATATATATTTATTTATACATATTTATTAGAGCATCTTGAGTGTTCATGGAGAGTTTTTATATGTTTTTTATATTTACTTTGTCATTTTATACATCTCAGCATGTTTATATGTGCATATATTTTTAAGCTTAGATTAACTCATGAATATGTAAACAAGAAGCAGCTTTTGGTAGGCCAATAGGAGATGTTTTAACTGTATAAATGTAGCCTATGTACTTGAAGGTCTTTGTTACATGATCTGATGAATCTCAAATTAATGAGTGAAAGCGCTTATCTGACCTGCAGTGGAATTAAAGTTGGATTTTAACCTGAGGATTTTGCCTTTCATTTGGATTTTTACCTGAGGATTTTGCCTTTCATTTATACTTGTGACTCTGCATCAGCCTAGTTGCTCCTTTTGGTTTCAACACTATTAATACCAGACACAAGCCTGTCCTTTATCAACTCATCTTTTAAGTCACCAAACTAACACATTTTAGCTTTGTTCCTCAGGTTAGTTATATAAGCTGCAAAAGTTTTCCCTGGTTTCTGATCTCATGTGTAAAACAAATGCCTCTCTAATGTAATATTTGTCTGGGGGATGCACATTTCCCTGAATTTGCACTTCAAACACTCAGAGTCTTCCCTTGATTCAGCCTGTACAACAATATGATGGTTTTCACCGTCTCCCTCATGTACTGCTGGTACATACACAAATGAATGCTCTCTTTCAATGGACTCTGACCCAGCTAGGTTTAGCAAAATGAATTCTCTAGTGCATCCATCTTTGTCAGAATAAGGTGCTTGTATAAAAACATCGTATTCTTGCTCAAATATTCTCCAATTCTCTGCAATATTCTGATTAAACACAAGTGGTGAGTGCTTTCAAAATCCATCTGCCATATTAACACATACCAGTGAAGGCTTTTACAAGTATGCACAAATATACACAGATATACATATGCCAAACATTTATGGCAGTATTTGTAACTATGCCCAATAGCACAACAAGCTATTGAATAACTGAACTTTGTGAAATAAGTCTCTCTGGCACTGTAATACTTTTGAAATCAATGTACTATAAGAAATCACCTCATCAGTGTAAGAAACATTTTGAAATAACTGCACTGTGCGAATATACTGGGCAGAAGAAGCTCGGAGTAAGAAACATTTTGAAGTAATTGTACTTTGCAAATAAACAGTACACCTGAAACTTCTCCCAATTGGCAGTACTTTGCTAAATAACTCTTTACAGTACAAGAAACACACTAATGACGGCACTTTGTGAATAGTCGCACCCAGCACAAGAAACTTTTCAAAATGGCTTTCATCTCCACTTTACGAAGTAGTTGCACTTTGCACACAAATAAACTCTTTGGAATAAATGCACAGTAATAAGCACACACTGTAAGCACTTTTATACACTTTGAGATATTTCGAATAACTCTAGTTATGCTCTAAATACAATACGAAATAGCAGTTATGCCAAAACACAGCTCTTTGCCAACAAGCATTCAGTCACCTTGCTTTATTTGTGCATAATGTGTCCTTTTTGCTCTTATTATATTAGTTTTGCTCATTTAATGTCTTTTCATGCCCATTGTACTTTTCTTCTGCTCATTTTACTCTAAAAACATACTCGTTTTGCAATTCCGAGGTAATTTCAAACCCTTTATGTGCTTTTCTAACAATTGTTTTATCAAATATCTTAATTAATTAATTAATAAACCTTTTGTGCATCTCACTTGTTTAATAATGCAGTTTGTGCACTTGTAATGCTCCATTTTATCTTTTTTATAAAATAAACTGTCCGTGCAAGTTTTCTTTACCTTTGGTTCTTTTCTGGCTCTTTTTTGTGCTTGTTTCTCTTAGTTTACCTTCACTATTAACTTTGAACCTTGTGGCTCTGAATATCAGCTGTCTCTGGAATCCTGGTTCTGACACCATTTTGCTCATCTAGTCAGGATACAGTAGACAAGACTGTGGGTTCTGTTCAAGCAGCTTTATTATGTACAAACACATCAGGATTGAGGCTTAATAACTTTAACTCAGATAAACTTGTATACAAACTGGCTATTACACTCATACATGCTCACTGTCTGGCTGCACTCTCAAAATGGTACTGAAGTTAGCATGTGCTGGCTATTTATATGCAGGTTCAGTCCTTGAAATGCTTCTTAAAGATACAGGACACATACTCTATTTCTACATTCCTCAAACCAAGCCACCTGCTTTTTCCCCCTTCACAAATCAGATAAACTCTGGCTAATGGCACCTGAATATTGTCCCATACAGGGCCTTTTTAACAAATGTAGATTTAACAATGGTTATGTCTGATGCTATGTTCTTGGTAATGGTCTCCTTTCCCAACACCAGGATAGGATACAGACCATTGTGGTAGTTTGGTACAGCAGTTGACTCCAAATAACCCATTACTGTCATATTGCTCATCTTGCTTGCTGCTTCCTGAAAGTTTTATTCCCCACCCTGCGTAAGTCAACAGTGTGACCATACATACTCCTTTTGGTTATATTCAAAGCATGTAACTTCAGATATGAGTATCTACTAGAACCTATGGCAAACCCCATTTACCTGTGGAATTTGCTGTCATGGCTTAGGCTGGTCCCCATGGGTTATGTTAAACCAAAATGAGGTGATGAATATTCCTTCTTCTTCTGTTATTGCAACCAGCTAGCTTGATTGAAGCCCCCTTTCTCCTTATCGCCTCAGCGGTATCACACTTCCAGTCTCCCAATGAGATCCTCACCCACAGGAAGAATACTGAGAGTATGTTCCTTCATCAAAAGATTTTGAATGCTGTGACCTTACATTCACTCACCCATTTGAAAGTATGTGCTTATTTATGCAATACATTCACTCACACTGTTGTCTGCCTTTCTTCTGTGCTCTCTGAATTTTCTTCCTGTACACTTTAGGAGTCTGTTTAAAACACGCAAATAAAAATTCTTTAACTTTAGCATAATTTAAACAACCAGCACCACTAAATTTGGAAACTATATGTATGACCTGCTCCATGAATAGAGGAGTTAAAAACCTCACCCAGTGTTCTTGGCCAATGCCAACTCGATATTGATTAGACACCCTTTCAAAATCACAAATAAAACTATCAAAATCATTCCCCTCTTTATGTTGTGAGAAATGTTTTGTACGAACCTGGGGATCCAGGGTTGGGCTTTTTCCCTCCTCACAGCTTATGTGTCTCAGCATCTATTTTTAAGCTTGACTTCTTTTATCTGTCTTTAGTGTGCTATTGCTCTGTTTGCATCTCTAACCATTGCATTCTCTCAGATGTTCAAATTCCAGATGCTTCATCTCCAGTACCAGCCTTTGTAATACCATTTTGGTTTTAAGGTCATCTGAGGACAGAATAGATTTTCATTTGTATACCTCCTTCACTCCCATTTCATATGCTAGTCTGTTTCCTGAGTTAGTGAGCAGCATTCTAACTGCACACAAAGCTATAATCTCTTCTTTGGATATACTGACTTGTGGCATTCCGTTTGCTTTACACTCCTAAATCAGCTGTGATATACTGACATCTTAGCATAGTTGTCAGAGGAGCTCATTTCTGCCTGTTTTCTTAAAGCTAATTTTAGCTAAAAAATGAAATAAGCGCTATTCAGAACTAAAGCTCTGCGTATTTACCTTGTGGCTGCAATAATATATACGCACACATATGGTGACAGAACTGTTTTACAAGCTAAATAACTTCTATTTCAGTATCCACACTTGTTAACCAGCTGTAGCAGCTGAGCTGGCACTGATGAGATTTGCACCTTACCACTGTCAACCAAATATCAGGCCAATTATATAAGGGACAAGGGCTATGTTTTGTGAATTCACTTCAATGCCTACAGCTAGGTCTGGTATTCACAAGAGGGATGGTCTATTGAGTAAAATCACTAGTACCCAACTGGTTGACGTATTAAAGATATGTACACACATCTGTTTCACTGATCAGGTTACAGAATACAGACTGCTCTCAAGAGCATGCAGGGAATATAAACTGTTGGCCTAGATATAGGCTTCCACCATCCATATCCATGCTATGACTAAACATTACCTACTCAGTGAGCTGAGTCTTTAGCAAAGCACCTCAGAATTTTTCTGTGAATATCATATTTCAGTACCTTTTACCTATGCTGCCTGCCTTTTAAAGAAATTATTTTACACACGCACACAAACCTCTTGTGCTGGCATGGTAAAATTTCCACTACCCTAGTTATTGCTAGGGGTCAATACTTTGGTTATGTGCTCCATCCTGATCTATACCTAAACAAAATAATAGTAAACACAAAATGCTAATGTACAGAGTGATTTCTCTATTCAGAGGTGTATCAACAGTTTAACAACATACAATGCTAACTAGTACTCTCCTCTCAGAAAATAATACTTAAATACCAGTCATAAGATCTTAAAAGTGAATAAATAAGAAACTTTAGACAATAAAAACAGTAAGACAGTGCTGATACAGATTAAATATGCAGATGTAAACTTTGCACAATGAATAGAAGATAATAATCAGTTTCAGAACGCATAAAGAAACCACTAATTAAGATAGATAAATATCCCAACTGCCTCTAGCTGAAAAAATACTGAAGTCAAAATACTAACTTCTTAAACATTAATAAAGTATTACACAAGGCAGTTTACAGGCAACACTTACTTAGATGTGGACTTCAAGATCTTCCAAGGAAGACTCTTTTACGCTTGTTTCAGCTCAACATAAATACTTAGCATCTTTTTAACAGCATATATAATATATAGCCTATATAACAGTTTATTATGTTTTTTTTTCTTTCTCACAGAAACCAGAGGTAACTAACTCAAATGTTCATTTCCTACTGGCTAAATAGGATTTTTGATTCTCTGCCAATGTAACTCAGTACAGGCCATCTTTCAAAATAGTATACTCATCTCCCTCTCTCTTTCCATGAAAGCTGATTGTCTGAGCATATCCTAAGAAGGAAGCCTTCAGTTGTCACAGGAAGTGAGATTTTGTTCTTTTTTGGCTGTCCAGAGAAGAAAGTCCTCTGACTCTTCACAGTATCCAGTGCTAATTTATCTAGCCTACTGCTCAGATAATCCCCATCCCCAGCAGATCAATATCAGAGAAATGAGGGTCATCATCCTTGCTCTGAGGGCCTTCAAACACATTCTGAAGCAAGGCCCCATGAAGTTGTTCACAGACAACACTACAGTTCTCTGGTATGTGAACAAACAGGGGAGAACAAAATCTTACTTGCTATGCAGTCTTGCACTCCAGGCCTGGGAAACGGTGGTCCAACAAAGGAGTCATCCTGCAGACAGTCTATATTCCTTCAACCCAGAATACTCAGGCAGACACCTTGAGTAGGTCCATGTCACAATTCCACGAATGGATGCTACACAGGGATGTGTTCTTGGACATAGTCCACAAGTGGGGTACTCCACAAAAAGATCTGTTTGCCTCCCCTCTGAACAGACAACTTCCACTTTTTTGTACCAGGGCACCCAGCCCACCAGCGAGGGCAATGGATACCTTTTCTATCTCATGGAAGGGGATGTTTCTCTATGCATTCCCCCTTCCCACTCCTACAGAAAGTCCTGGTGAAAATCCAGCAGGACAAACCCAAAATCTTGTTGGCGACTCCCTTTTGGCCAAGACAGCATTGTTTCCACCTCCTTCTGCATTTAGCCAGGGGCAATCATCACAAGTTACCTCACAAAGTGGACCTTCTCACATGGGACAAGGGATCCCTAATCCATCCCCACTTGGAATCTCTGAACCTGAGCTTTTTTATTGGTTAATTTGTTTAAATCCGTTTGCTCTTGTTTGCTACATAAGGAAATCCAAGCCATCTGCTGATCTCTGCAAAACTTAAGTAGAATTTTTCAGTGTATATTGCACTTTTGAACTGCATTTTTACAATATTACTGCTTATTTTAACTTGTTTTTTCCTGAAATTGTTGCACTTTCTTTGCTGTAGCATAGACTAGATTCGTACCTGCTGAATCTAGTTATGTTTGTATAACTTGGGCACTAAACCAAGCCATCTTTTGTTGCTTTTGCTGAAGAGGGTTCCCCTGCATACCCTAGTGGCAGGAGTGTGCAGTAGAACTCATCTGATTGAAAGTTGCTAGAACAAGGCTTTTGAAATTTTTTTATTGGTTCATTTGTTTAGATCAGTTTGCGCTTGCTTGCTACATAAGCACCATGTTTGTGCATTGCACACTGCCATGTAGTGGCGGGCACCGTTGGTGGTTATAGACGCGAACACTTTTGCCTGCAAATTTTCCCTTAGTACTCTGCTAGTGTTCCACTGGTGACTTCTTCTGATTGTCCCTCTCTGACAAGTGATACATTCAGTGAAGCTCCTGAGGTACCAGTACAGATCCTATCCACTAGCCCTTCGTATTTTTTGTCCACTTCTCTTGTCCTCTACTTTATCTAATCCTTCCTGTCCTCTCCCCGTTTTCTAACCATATCAGCTTACCTAGCATTATGGACGGACAATTTCTCACAGTTTCTCCAGCCAGCCTGGTTGACATGGGCATCCTGAGGCAGTGCAGCAATTGCCTCATTTACACTGACAACCCACTTCTTCTAGTCCACACAAATTCATTATGTGAGAGAGTCATCTATATCAGAAACCTAAAATACAGGCTCTCTCGCTCACCAGTCAGTTCCTCTGATACTAAGCAGGCTGTCAGCATGCACACCTCATCTCCTGCAGCTACCAAACCAACAACACATAAACCTACATATGCAGAGGTTCTTACAGGAAGCTTAAACATCAGATACCTCCCAAACACAAACACAATCACGGTTCACATAATACATCCTCTGCAGAACATAGTACACATAATATATAGGTTCATAGGTTTATACTAGGCTATCTGCCCTAAGGCATTTATAAGCCTAGCCCAAAGTTATGTGGCTTACGCCACCCCTTATGTTAGAAATAATGTGCCCATTAGTTTGTTGTGCCTCTGTCCAGCAGTGACACAGAGATGATTCCCGGGGTAAACCTACGATCTCCCATCCACCGGTCAAGATTTCTCGTGAACAGAGCCAGCGAGGTGCTCTGCCTCACATGGACCGGGATTTTATTCCACAGCATGGGGAGTCTCTGGGTGATAAATCACACACCAATGTCTCACCAGTCAAGCCCCTAAGGCGTAACACAAAAACAAACATCTTACTCATAGGTGACTCAGTTGTGAGACACTCAGATGTCCCTCCCACCAGGCTGGATAAGGAAAAGGTCACGGTCAGCTGTCTGTCAGGTGCCAGGATCCCCCACATCACACACATGCTCAAGTCTCAGAACAACAGGCACTGTCATGACTCCATCATAGTCCATGTTGGTGTGAATGACTTGAGATGTACCTCACTGGACTATATGAAGAGAGACATGACTGAGCTAAGGAGGTATGTCCCTAACCTTATGCAGAATTTTACCTTCACCTAGGATGATACCTCAATACCAACAAAAAATGGTTGACTTCAACAATTGGCTTAGTTTCTGGTGTCATTTAAAGGGGATCCAGTATCTGTCAGCCTGGAATGACATGGTCAACAGACCTCAGTGCTTTGCCAGAGATGGTCTTCATCTGTTACCCCTGGGGTTTTGGTTACTGGCTAAGGCTCTTGCCACCCCCATAGTGCCTTTTTCAGGCAATGTCACAAGAACAAAATTACCAATGTAAAAATACCCTCTAAAAACAACATCAAGGTTATGCTACTAAACCCTAGGAGTTTAAACCAGAAACTGCACTCACTGAAGCAGTCATCACCCCGGAAGATGCTGACATTTGTCCAGTCACTGAGACCTGGTTTAAGGCTGTGGAGCGCACTCCAGCTATACCAGATTACTTTTCCTTCCACACATTCAGACCACAAACTGAAGGCATGAGAACTAACTGAGGTGGTGTATCAGTATTCATTAAAGATAAAAACACCTTTAGTTTGGTTAAACAGTACGATTCACTTGGATTACTTCAGGTGCAATTGACTGTAGGTAAAACCCTTCTTTGGGTCATTGCCAGCTGTAGGACCTCCTCCATGAATCAGGACATCCACTCATCCTATTTGCATCTACTTGAGTCAGTTAAGATACAACCAAGCACCCTGGTTTTGGGTGACTTTAATTGCCCATCCATAGACTGGGTAAATTATATGTGATCTAACGCACTTGCCTGAAGGTTCCTGGACTTTAACTCTAGTGCCCTGAACCAGCTGGTTGACACTTCCACAAGAGGCTCAAACATCCAGACCTGGTGCTGAACAACATGGGGACTGCTGCACCACCCCCAGTGTATGGCCATCTATGGTGAGATCTGACCACAAATCAGTCTCGCTAGAAGTAACTATAACACACATACCCTCTTTAGCAACAGCTAGACTAAAAAACTTCTCCAGTGCCAATTGCAACTTCTTACATAATGACATAAATACATTCATGGTCACCCCCTACTGATGGAACAGACACCTATGCTGAGTTATACACCAGTGCTTTATATAAGCACCTGTACAGTTGTATTGACTCTGCCGTACCTGATTGAACCAAAGCAAGGTCTTCAAGGAAAAACAAACCTGCCTGATGGACAACTGCCATTAACAGGCTATACAATAGGAGAAAGAAATTACTGTCTAAGAACAGGAAGGAATTGTCTCAAAGCTGGAAACACTCCCTCTTCAACTTAAACAAGCAAATAACACTCTACTTATAAAGTCCTCCAAAGCTAATTACAAATCCATGTTAGCTTCCCCTAACTAAGGTTAACCACAAGACGTTCTTTAGTCACATCCATAACCTCAAAGGTAAGGCCCAGATTTGCACTAAACTTGTAGTTAATGGTAATACATATATAGAACCTGTGGATATAGCAAACCTGCTGTCTGATAGGTTCAGTGAAAACTTCACTCCCCTGTCCCCACCACATATACCCTGAAGCATCCCTAACACTTGTCCTCCACCTGGTATCTCCAAGAGGCAGATCTTAAATGCCCTGTCCAAGGCCAAAACCACAGCCTCTGTGGGACCAGACAACATCCCAGGCTGTGTTTTGCATGGGATAAAACAGGAATTATTATCACCATTTGGCACGCTTTTCAATCACAGCCTAAGCACTGGCTTCATCCCAGTGGAATTTTAATAACAGCTACCATCATCCCTTTGCACAAAGGGGGTGCATCCATGGACCCCAGGAACTATAGACCCATTAGTCTGACCAGCCTTATCTGCAAGGCCATGGAATGAATCATCATGGATGCTTGACCCCACCCAGTCTAGCTTTGTCAAGGGGAGATCATGCCTGTTAAATTTGGAGGACTTCTTCGAGACAGTCACTAAACTCCTAAAAGGAAATCTGTGCATATGGCCTACCTAGACTTAGCCAAGGCCTTTGACACAACCGCCCACTCAGGCATCATTGACAAACTCACCCAGCTGGGTATCAACCCATATATTATCAGGTGGGTTGCAAACTTGCTCACTGATAGAACTCATTCTGTCAAAATAGGGGACTCCACCTCTTTCAGCAGATCTGTAACTAGTGGTGTTCCACAGGGATCGGTTCTGGGACCCTTACTGTTCAGAATCTACTTCTCTGAAGTACAAGCTAAATCTAAAGGACTGTGGCTGACAAAGGGTACTGATAACTGCAAACTGGGAGTGATTACTGAAACCCCTAGCAATGTCAACATCCTGCAAGAAGGTCTTATGCAGACTAATGACTGGTGCGAAAGTCATGGTCTGAAACTTGATGCAAAAAAATGCATTATCATCCCCTTCACAAGGGTGATGTTCCTGCAAACTACCACATCAATAGCAATACCCTAAGCACACAGTCAGTGGTGAGAGATCTGGGTACGTAGGTTGACAGCAACCTTAACTCTGATCACCGTGTCTCCACAGTGATAAGAAGGGCATTTTATATTGCTCATCTCATAACTAAGGGCATTGCCCCCCCCAAAAAAGAGGTTATAATCCCCTATACTCTTCCCTCATCAGCCCAGTAATAGAGTACAATGCTCCCTTTGGTATGTTCCTTTCCAAATACCTGCAGCAACTGGAGAGACCACAAAGATTGCTTACAAAGAAAATTCAGGGTCTTCAAGATCTGCCTTATTCGGACAGATTGAAATCATTGTCACTTTACTCTATGTCGTACAGACTGCTTAGAGGTGACCTCTGCCTTGCATGCAGAGCAATCTCTGACCCAGCTGTAGTGAAAATGAAGCACATTTGCAAGTCAAATGGCACATGGGTCACTCGCTCAAAGGACCTTAACCTGGTATGTGATATGAACAGAACTTCCTGGAGAGACAGATTTGTCTCACAGAGGTTGCTACACTTTTGGCAAAAGCTTCCAATTCATGTAATCAAAGTCACTCATTGTTGCTGTTTAAGCGCCATTTAAACGATTGGATGGGTAACTGGAAATTCACCCCGGATTCCACCTGTGTCCCTCTTGGACAGGGACAGTAGGTGCTGATTTTAGTGTCTGCTTGAACCAGACACTCTTGGGAACACAGGTTGAACTTGGCTAGGCTTGAAAGGGCCCTGGGGCCATTAGTCTGGTAACCTCCTGTGATAGGGAAGGCAAGCTCTAGCCTGCAATACAAATAAATTCTTGGCCTCTTCCCATTCTATTACCTTGCGCTCTCTAATTATTTGCTCCTGGTACCTTGGTTCTTTTGCCAGTTTTCTCTAATAAATTCCATGCCCCTCTTGCCTATTGTCTGTATCCCTAATTGCAGTCATCCCTGTCATCAGAATCTCATTTCTCCATTCTTGTGTTGGCTAAGTTCTTAGAATACTTTCTGCTACTTTATGAATATAATATTCTGGATGGTTATTGTTATTCTATTTAAGGATATGCATCCAAAATCCCAGTTTCTCCTTGTTTCTTGAGCTTCACTCCTTTTTCATCACCACCATCCCTTTCCACTTTGAATTATAGGTTCCTGCTTGTGATATGTATAGTAGCCTTAACTGTGTGTAGCTCTGAAATACCCCTTCAACTCGGGTAATCCCAAACGACCTTTTTCAATTGGAAAAATCAGCTTATCCCACTTGAACCTTGCCTTTCCCTCCCAAATTAAATCCTTCAGCTCTTTATTAATTGCTATCCACAACTTCTCCTCAGGTTGATAAAAATATGTCTGACCTATATATAAAACTAATGGGACTAAAAACATTTTGACTGCTTGTATCTTACTATCCATATCCATATATCAAAGCTTCCAATTTCTCAATTTTTTTATCTTTCTGTCCCTACATATCCTTAGCTGCCACACTAGAATCCTTTTTAATCTATACTCCTAAGTACTTCATTTTTTCGTGTCCCCATAAATATGGACATTGCTGAACGTGTGTAGGTACATAATTTACAGCTATTGCCTTTGTTTTAGCTTCATTAATTTTGTATCCTGAAAAGATCTGAAACTGCCTCAAATGTTCCACAACACTGAATGTCTTTTCTGGTTTTATCAGCTATAAAATAATGTCATCTGCAAATAGAGCCAGCTTTTCCTGACTACCATACCAGTTATATCCTTGAATTTATGAGTCTCTTATTTTCTTTGTCAATGATTCTAAATATAGTGCAAATAACAAAGGGGAAAGAGGACACCCCAACCTAGTTCCTCTGCTCAAACAGAAATTATCAGAGTGGAACCCAGCCACTTTAATTTTCACCTTTGATCTCTCATATATCCTCCTAATCAATTATAATTTTATCAGGGAATGCAAATGTTTCCATTGCCCTGCTCACAAAGTCTCAGTTTACTTTGTCAAATGCTTTGTCTGCATCAAGACCCACCAACAGTGGTATTTTCTTACCTTCAGCTTCCATCTGGATCATCAATGTTCTGTTAATGTTGTCAAATGTTTACCTCCCCTTCCTCCACAAAAATCACATCGATTCATATCTGTCAATTTTGGCATCACCTTTGCTATTCTTTAGCTATTATAGACATAAACACTTTATAATTGTGGTTTAATATTGAAAGGGGCCTGTGTGAAGCTGGATCTGATGGGGCTTTACCTCTTTAGTTATTCAGCCACCACCGCTTTCTTCCAGGATGTTGGTGCTTGTCCTCCTCTTAAAATACTGTTAAAACCTTCCAGGTCTTTATCAGTTTTTTCCCTCCTAGCTTTCAAACTTCCACAGGAATACCATCTAATCCTGGAAACTTTCCTGTGGATTGGTTATATGTCACCATTTTTATCTCATCTCCTCCTGCCTTAGCTGTTAGTAATTAGGCCACATCCACCTCTAGCCTTGGCATGATTAATTCTTCTGTAAACATTTCCATTTATATCCTTTCTTGATCTCCAATTTCTCTGTTTTATACAGACTTTCATAAAGTTTCTGAAATATTTCTAGTACAGGATCTACAGGATCTCTTGTTATCTTCCTTGTTATACGCTCCCTAAGCTTGGTGATAACCCTTTCTACTTTTGTTGCTTGAGTCATTGCACTAAAAGTTTTTGTGCTCTGGCATTTTTATCAAAAACAGTTGCTTAACAGCACTCTGTCTAAACTCATGCATATTATCAAGGTAATCCTTTATTTTCTCCTTAGCATTCTGCAATTGCTCCTTTTCTTGTTTTGTGAGATCCCCCCTATTCTGTAATACTTTAACATTTGTCAGTCCCTCTGAATAACTCTTGTTACTTCTTAACCATATCTCACTTTCTTTTATTTCCACCCTATTTTTAAACTTCACTTTAATTTTATCTCACCCCTAGCTATATTTTCATAAGAAATGTCTGACTTCTCTAACAACTGCCAAATTAATTTCACTACCAATTCCTTAAATTGCTCTCTTTTCAACAGATAGGTGGGAAAGTGCCAGTGTCTCATATTTATTTCCTTACCCTGCATTTTTATTTTACTTATTATTGGCTTATGATCTGAAATTATTATTGGATGGGTATCAAAATGTTTAATTAAATGCACATGTTCCTTTGAAATGTCTAGCCCAGTTTTTATATCTTGGGGAATAATATGTAAATTCATTCTGAACTCCTAGTACTGAACTAACATCTTCCATGCCAAATATTTTCATAAATTTCTTCAAGAATCTACCCTCCTTTGTTATATTTTCCCTTCTGGGTATCCAGACACATCATTGCTGCTGAAAATCAAATTCCATTCCCCACCTATAAGTAATATTCCCTGCTGAAAACTGATTATTTCCCCCAGGACTTTCTGAAGCTCCATTATAACAGTTGCCAGGAGCCCTGCAGTACTACAAATCTATTAGTATTATCTTTTTTATCCTGTTCTATCGCTATTGGAGCTCCTCTTGCAATTAATATAAGTACTCCTCTTTTCCATAAGTACTCTTCTTTTCCTTTGTCCCAGGTATTCAGATGAATAAAAAAAAACTTTATCAAATTCACATGTTCAGTTCTTTCCAAATGTGCCTCCTGTAACATAACTATTTGCACTCTGCATTTTTTAATATAGTTCACTACTCTTTCTTTTTGTATATATCTGTGAGACCATTAACATTTAAAGACAATATAGAAAGTGTTATTATGTTAAAAGTTATTATTCCAACCTTTTATGGGTAACAGCTTTTTTGTTAAGTGTCTATTTCCATCTTTTGTGTTGCATGCACAGACAAATTTTTAGCAGATTGATCTTTTATACAGTTCTTTCTTGCCATATCCGTTTGAGTCTATATCACATCTTACAAAATGCATTCCCAGTACACCACTAAAACCTATCGACTTAATACTAGCACACAAAGCTATGTACATCTTCAAATATTGAAGTTTTACCCCCTAATAGGAACAATAGTCCCAAACTGACAGCCACATTCACTTACTTGGATTAACCTAAAAGAAAGGTTATCCATGCTGAGATGCATGGTACAGCCTGTGCTTCTATTAAGTGCCATCCAGTTTTGTCTTATCTTTATTGCTCTTCCAGAACAGGAAAACACTTGCATCCTTTCAGAAAACATTAGCTCTTAGCCATAGAAAGAATGAAGTATTCTGTTTCTGTTGCTCTTTATCAGATTGTCTCCATGGAGACATGAGAACCAGATACAGAGTTGCTTCTACAAGTATTCATTTATTTACTAGAGGAAAGCTTTATTATATTCATTTATTTGCTTTCTGTTAAAACTTGTTACTAGATCAAACCAATTGCCTTAATCCAGTCATTCCCCTATGCAAGAATGAGAAAAAGAACATAATTTTTTCTTGTAGATTACTCTTCTGACCAGACTTTTCTCCTTTTTTCCATTGCAATGCCTACATTTCTTAAAACTGCATAAGGAGAAAGAGAAAAGAAGGAAAAAAAAGGGGGGCTCCTGTTTAATTTAGTAGCCCCATTACACTTGAAAATAATGGAGAAAACTTTACTTTATAGCATGCAGATTATATAATGCACTATAAAATATTACTGTTAAGAACAAAATTTTGTTTTACTTACAGTTAACACTTTCCTTCCTCTTTCCCTCTCCTAAGTGTTTCCCCAAACATTAATGACATAAAATAGGGCATATGCTTTAAAGTCCCCAACAAATTTAGCAAGGTCAAAAAAGTCCAATATTTCCAGGTTTTCTTGTTTTGTCATGTTTCACAAATATAACTAATGCGTTGTAATCCCACATTTGTCAGTTTTGGAGATGCTGGTTTTATTCCTGTTTATTTTCATTTCCCAACTCTAGTCTCTGCTTCCTTTCCAATGTACTCTTGTCTCTTCTAGTCAACTCTTGTGCCTTTTTCTGTCTTCTGTTGAAACACTGTAAAATGTTTCACTGGTACAGTCCCTCTACGGTCTTTATTACCAGAAGAACAAGAAGCAGCATCTCCTTCTGTTTCACAGCTCACTTTTTGCTGGACAAACTTTTGTATTTCCTCCTTAGCATGTTCTGCATTAAAATGATTTTGTCCTTCCAGGAAAGGATATTCTGAATAAATCTGGATACAGCAGTTTGAATCTCACACCTGCTTCTCAACATCCCCTGATTAGTAGAATAAATTTACCCCTCTTCTGCCTGGTGTACAGTGAGTAATCATTTTCCTCAAACACTCTACTGTCTCCCACTTTTAGTACTTTGTCCTTCTGCTACAATTTTGCCAGAGTCAACCATTTCTGCTGGTATGATTGCATATTTACTATTAAAAGTCTAGGTTACTTTTTCATGGCAAGATTTGGAGCTTACACATGATGTGCTGTCTCAGTAGATAACTCCAGCTGTGGAATACCAGTCCACTTGCTTATTTTTGCTTTCATAAAATTAATAGTTCTCTTCCTTCCAGCTTCTCTGGTACAGCAGGAAATCTCAGGTTTTCCCAACATGCTCTGTCTTCTAATTGTATTATTTTTTTAAACATCTTTTCTTAAGCAGTCTCATATTCAGATAGTCTTTTATTTATTTCGACCTCTGATTTTTGCAGTTTTATCACCTCCTCTGAATATCTGTTTAAAGCTTCTTCCATTTTTCCAGGCTTTTGTTATTTGAGTTGATGTACTCCATCAGTGTTTTGTTTATTTTAATCAGCTCTGAGTACATTTGACTTATTTTTTCCTCTAGGTTACTGGAAGTCATGTCTTATACCAAAGCTGGAGCTTGCACTGCTTTTTGCTAAATAGCTTTAGAATTCCTCCCAGTCAGTGTTTTTCCTCACATTTTGTGATTGATTTTCTTTCAGTTTCTCTGAATTTATTTTTTGCTGGCATCCAGACATTGTACTTACTAGCCAGTTTACTGTCTCTCTCTCTCTCTTCTGAGTTCCTGTTTTTACACTGGGAGTGCTGAAATTAAGCTGTTACTCAATGTGCAGCCCTCTTGGAAGTGTTTTTCTGGCACTTTTGGTTCCAGCCCATCTATATCTTGGGTGACTCCCTATGTGGATGAGCTTGTTGATTTAATCTTCCACTGGGCATGGAAGAAACCGGACTCTGTTGAACCAATTCCCTGATGTCCAGAGGAAATTTTGGCATCCCCCCCGAAGGACAGACCTCTTTGGAGCAAAGGAATCCCTTTTGATGCTGTAGTTGTGGCTGCAGCTATGAAAAAGGAGTTAGTAGAGCAGAGTTCCTCTGTCCATCCCATTAATAGAGAGTCCAGAGTGTTGGACAGGTTTGGAAAGCACATATGTGCTTCAGCAACCTTTACCTTGAGGTTTCTGAATTACGTAGCACACTTTACAAGATTACAGAGGGATTTTACCAAGGAACTCTCCAAACCCCTCTCAGAGTCCATGTCTTTAAAGGACTACAATAGGTCCTCTTCACAGCTGGCCACTCTTTTGTCCATTTCAAATGCATCCTTATGGTTAATATCCCATGCTGAAGAGGGTATCTCGCAGGCATCTGATTTAAGCATAGCTGTTAGGAGACATGCTTGGATGCATTTATGCAACTTTGCTAAGCCTTTCAAGACTTCTTTCATCAATGCTCCCTTTCATGGAACATCTGTGTTTGGCCCTTCTGTGAAAGAAATGCTTTCCCGGAGTAAACAGGATGGAAAGACCCAGTCTGCCATAGGGGTATGTGTTTTCTACCCACAATGATCCTTTTCCAGAAATCAAAGAGGAGGTAAGAAAATGTAGTTCCATAATCTTGGGGACCTTTCCAGGATTCACAAAAGAACAAGTCTTCCAGAGGCAGAGAGGGGAGTTCAAATGAAAGACACCATCCTCATGGCAGGGGAGGCCTGCAAAAATTCTGAGATTCTTTTTCTGACAGACCCTTTTAGTATTTCTGAAGGGTTGCAGGATTGCCTACCACTGGAGGCAGTCAGGGAGTGCTTGTCTTTGCACCTAGGTGCCCGGGTTTCTAAAACAAAAGATTCCTGCATGCTAAAAATAATATCCAGAGGTTATTTCATATTTTTTGAGACTCCCTCAAACAAAAGATGGAAGCTTCCCAACATCCCACCCGGTCAGAGAGAAACTGCAGCTCAGGAAATTCAAAAGCTGCTAGACAAAAGAGTCATCCAGGAGATCCCACAGACCAAAGAGAATTTGGGTCTTACTCAAGGTTCTTTTTAGTGCCAAAGAAAAGGGGACTTGAGACTAATTTTGGATCTAAGCAACCTGAACCAGTTTGTGAAAAAGTCAAAGTTTCAAATGGTCACAGTTCAGTCTATTCTGGCCTTTTTACGCAAGAATAATTGGATTGTCTCAAATGATCATCAGGACGTGTACCATCACATGAAGATAAACAGATGATCCCAGAGATTTCTGCTGTTCTGGCTGGAAACCACTTGCTACCAGTTCAGAGCCCTACTCATTGGTCTTACCAAGTGTATGACAGTGGTAGTAGCTCACCTGAGACTGCAGGAATTCTGAGTGTTTCCATATCTAGATGACTGGCTTCTTACTGCCCCAACCAAGCATCTCTTGGAACAGTCCAGGGACTATTTGCTCCAACTTTCAAAGACTAGGTATTTCAGTAAACACCTCCAAATCTCATCTACAACCTGTACATAGCCTGGAGTAATAGAGCCCATTTGAACATAGTAAGTCAGACAGCCTCCCTTCCTATACATCATGTTGACACAATCAAGATTCAGGTACAGCAAATTCTTGTTCACCCTTCTCCTCCAGTCAGATTTGTCCTTCAGGCTGTAAGTATGATGGCGACCATAAATTTAGTTCCAATGTCCCTTTTTTGTATGAATGCTCTCCAGTAAACTCTAGCTGTTCAGTGGTCTATTTCTGCATCATCCCTTGTCCTTTCCAGTCAAACTCACTCAAGTCTGCAAGGATCATCTTCATTGGTGGATTCAATCAGAGAAAGTATACCTAGACCATCATTTTATTCTGTCCGCTCCAGTAGTCACAGTGACCACAGAAGCCTTGCAAGTGGGCTGGGGTGCATTTCTTCGGATGGACATTCCAAGGGACATGGTTCCCTCAAGAGACTAATTCACATAACAGTGTCCTGGAGATGAGAGTGGTCCAACTAGTGTTGCAGGCTTTTTCAAGATGTTCTTCCTCTGGGAACCATTGCAATACAAACTGACAACATGTCTGTGGTTTGGTACATCAGCAAATAGAGGGGAACCCAATCCTATCCCATTTGTCAAGAGGCTATGAGAGTGTGGCAGTGAGCAATCTCCTCCAACCGCTTTTTTATGGCAATGCACATACCAGGGAAATCCAACGTACAATCAGCGGGTCTGTTCTGATACCTTACACAAGTGGTCTCTCAATCAATCAGTGGTGGAGAAGATTTTCCATCACTGGGGCCAACAGTGCTGCAATCTCTTTGCATTTCCTCACATCAAGTGCGGCAGGTTCTTTGTCCTAACCCCTCCTCAGTGGGAGTCACTGAGACATTCTCTAGCTCACATTTGGCCCTCCAGTCTCATATATGGTATCCCCCATTACCTCTTATTCCAAAATTCTTACAAAAAGCACCTTGGTTGAAGAGCTCAGTTATCCTCACTGCCCATTTTTGGCCTCACCAAGTGTGGTTCTCCTCCCTCTGGTCTCATCTTCAACATCTTCCATGGATACTGGACCGAAGTCCAGACCTTCTTTCCCATCCCAATATCCTAGGCCTCAAATTAACCTCATGGTTTCTCCAATTCCATTAATAGCTGGACAGCTCAAGCTTTCCTTTCCAGTCTGACAAATACTTCTGTCTTCTCAGAAAGCTTCTACAAGGAAGATCTCTGAGTAAATGGAAAAGATTTTCAATTTGGGCTCTTCAGAAGGAAATTGACCATTTCACTCCTCCTATACTTTCAGTTCTGGAATTCCTAGCATCTATTATTCAAGAAGCTGCTGTTTTTTCTACAAAGTACAATTAGCAGCCATATCTAATTTTTACTCAGGAGAAAAATCTACCTGTTTAGCTTCGTTTGAATTGTGCAAGGCTTTTCTAAAAGGGTCCTTCTTACTTAGACCTCCAGTGAAAGATTTGTCAGCTCCTTGGGATTTAACAGTCATGCTTTAGGGGTTGATCCAACAACCCTTTGAACCATCAGGTAAGTCTGATTTAAACTTGTTGTCTTGGAAAACAGCATTGCTAGTAGCTATTAAATCTGAAAGGCAGATTTCTGAACTCTAGCCTCTGTCTTCAAATTCCCTTATATTGTTTTTCACAAAGAAAGAGTTTATGAACCAATCTATCCTTCTTACCAAATGTAGCATCTGAACTGGATATCAATCAAACAATTCATTTGCCTATCTTCTTCTCTAATTATGCAAATAAGGGAGAGTGCATGTTACATATGTTAGATGTACATAGACAACTATGTTTTCATCTGCACAGAACAAAAGATTGCAGGAAATCAGGAAAGCTGTTTCTTTCTCACAGAACAGATTGGGATCAGCAATTTCTAAAGTTACCCTGGCCAAAAGGATTACAGATTGCATCTCCTTTGTATATACTCAACAAGGCCTCTCCCTATCAAAGGCTCCTAAAGCACATTCTACTAGATACATGGCAACTTCTTCCACCTTCTCGTCTAGAACTTCCATTGATGTTTTTGTGCAGCAACTACTTCGTCTAATGCTCATACCTTTATTGCTCATTACAAACTCGATTTGACCACTAGAAGCAGAGCTGCTTTTGGCTTGGCAATTCTATGAATATCCTTCTATGAGGGCCACTCCAGATACATGTAGCTGGGGACTCTGTCCCATACATTGAGGAAGAATGAAAAGGATAACATCAGATATTAAAATCCTAAAGGAAACCACCATAAAAAACTTCTCCAAAGCCAATTTTGGGCTTCTAAAAACAGAGATGGCTAACTTCACGACACCCATGCAAATGGAAAATAGATGCATGACTGCTAAATCATACACCAATGCACTGTATGAGCACATACACAAGTGCATGGAACAGGCCATACAAAACAGACCAAGATGCTCTCCTCCAAAAAAAGGAAGCCAATCTGCAGGTCCCCCAGCATAAACAAACTCTACAACAGAAGGAAAAAAACTGTTGCAGAAAAGGGTGAAGTCCCAAGACTGGAAAAATTCCTTTGTTAGCCTCAACAAAAAACTGAGATCCATCATCAAATCCTCAAAAGCTAGGTATGAAAACAAAATTGCTGCAGATTCTAAAGACAACCTCAAGGCATTTTATAGTTATGTCAAGAATCTACATGGCAATACTCAGATCTGCTCTGAGTTACAGCACAATGGCAATACATATACAGAACCAACTGATATTGCCAACATATTGGCCGACAGGTTCAGTGCAAACTTTACCCCCTTTTCACCTCCTAAAGGGCTTATCACAATACCTGAGGAATGCCAAGTCCCTATTATCACGGCTACACAGGTAAAACCCGCACTGTCCAAAGCCAAGAATACAGCTTCCATGGGACTTGATAATATCCCTGGCTCTGTTCTACATGAATTACAAAAGGAATTGGCACCACACCTGAGTACCCTGTTCAATCACAGCCTCATTTCAGGCTTTGTTCCTACCAAATGGCAGACTGCTACGGTCATCCCACTGCACAAAGGGGGAGCTGCTACAGACCATGGGAACTACCGCCCCATTAGCCTGACAAGTCTGATATGTAAGGCTATGGAGCGCATCATCATGAACCCTATAAATAAGGACATAAGGAATCTCCAAACTCTGGACCCCACGCAGTATGGGTTTGTGAAAGGTAGATCAAGCCTGCTCAGCTTGATAAGACTTCTTCGAGTCTGTCACCAGAGCTGTGGATGAGGGCAAGGTAGTTCACACAGACTACCTAGATCTTGCCAAGGCCTTCAACACCATCCCTCACTCAGGAATCATAGATAGACTCACTAAACTAGGCATAAACCCCTAGGTAATAAGATGGGTTGCCAGCTGGCTCACTAATAGAACTCACACTGTGAAAGTAGCGGACTCCAAATCTGACTACCGACCAGTTGCAAGTGGTGGCCCACAGGGATCGGCCCTAGGTCCACTCCTGTTTGGCATCTACTTCTCTGAATTTCAAGCCAACACAAAGGGACTCTGGCTGACCAAGTTTGCAGATGATTGCAAACTGGGAGCCATTATTGATTCTCCAGCTGATGTAGACATTCTACAAAAAGGCCTCACTGACACCAATGGCTGGTGCCAGAACCATGACCTTAAACTCAATGCCAAAAAGTGCATTGTCATTCCCTTTGGGAAAAAGTCGGTTCCCATGAACTACCACATAAGCGGTAGTCCACTAAACATCGAAGGTGTGATAAAAGACCTGGGGACACAGGTTGACAGCAACCTCTCCTTTGATAACCACATTGCCACTGTAGTCAGAAAGTCCTTCTATGTGGCATATCTCATTACAAAAGGTTTCTCATCCAGGAAGAAAGAGGTCATAATCCCTCTCTACTCATCCTTCATTAGACCTATTATAGAATACAACTCCCCATTTGGTTTGTACCTCACTAGATGTCTACAACAACTGGAAAGGCCACAAAAATAACAGGCGATCTCTGCTTGACCTACAAAGCCATGTCTGACCCAGAGCTGTTAGATATGTTACACCTAAAGAAATACCAATCCCTCCATGCCACATGCTCCAGGGACTTTAACCTCATTACCACAATAAACAGAACATGCTGGAGGGACAGGTTCCTAACCTGAAGACTTCCCATACTCTGGAACAAACTTCCCATTCATGTCAAGCAGAGCACTTCACTGGCCCTCTTTAAGAGAAATCTTGACGAGTGGGTGGGAAATAGGAAGTTCACCCTGGGGATCACTTCAGTGGCCTTGCTTGACAGGGGCACTGGGAACTAACTATGTGCGACATGATGCCAGGGAATCTTCTTGGAATATGCTTATATAGGTTTCAGGGTTGTTAGCCTAGTACACACCTATGAACCTGTATACTCACTATAACTATGTATCTGTGTTGTCCATTTTCATTCTTCCTCAACTCCCCACCCTCCCTCCCCTTTCCTTCTATCTTCTGGAGTAACCTTATGAATGTTGTGGAACTTTTGTTCAGGTCTGAGACCCAGCTTTGGTGTTCTTTTCTACTTCTTGCTTTATCCTAGGATCTATAAGGCAACAAACTCGATCTGAGGTACTCTTGGCTCACTGGGGCATTGTGGGTAGAGGGAGGAACTTGAGAGTTGGATCAAAAGTCTAGTGCATGCAGCCAAGTCAGATCCAAGGTTGGAACCAATTGGATCCAGTACCCATACATTGAAGAAGAATGAAAATGGACAACACAGATGTATTGTTATTTTGAGTTCATAACTTTATTTTTTTCTGTATCAACACCTGTCTGTATTGCAAGGAACTAAAAAAGTTATTTTTTTAACCCAGAGCCCTAAAATGCTCTCTTGTAATAGTTATTGCTTTTTATTTGAAATCTAGGAAGAAGTATATGACTTTATTTCTTCATTCACAAGGTAAAAATTGTTTGTGTTTCACGTTGTCTATTTCTTTGAGAACAAATTAGATAGCTTGACATGAGATCAACTGAGATTGTTTGCAATTCTTGAAGAAGAATGAAAATGGACAACACAGATGTATACTCTACTCTGTCTAACCTATCTACTCATTAAGCAATTCTGTTTTCCTTTTTAAACTATGTTGCATATGTCTCTTGACTACTCTGATTGTATTTACATCCCTTTATTATTCTTGTATCATGCACTGTACATTTTACTGTGATAACCTGTTTATGCATACTATTAACACTTCATATTTGCTCATGTATCCTTATACTTTATTGTATTCATATTTTTTTGTCCTAACTTGGAGCTTAACTCCACGGGCCTCTACTGAAAATGGACATGTATCCAGTTAGACTAGCCCGGTTAACAAATGTAAAATAAATAAATAAATAAATAATTCTTTGTTTCCATAGAGTCTAAAATCTCTGTAATACTGCATCCCAATTAAGCATTGGTTGCTGATGGGAGTCTAAAACCAGTATACAGTTATCCTTGTAATGGAAGCTTTGAATGCATTTTGATCTGTTGTGAGCCAACAATGGAGTTATGCACTTTGTTAATGTTCCTGGTGTAGTTAAGCCAAAGAAAAGGGATATGAGTTGAAAACAAAGATGCACATTATCCACTATATTTCTTATGATGGGGTAATAGTAAATACTTTCTGCTACTTTATGAATATAATATTCTGGATGGTTATTGTTATTCTATTTAAGGATATGCATCCAAAATCCCAGTTTCTCCTTGTTTCTTGAGCTTCACTCCTTTTTCATCACCACCATCCCTTTCCACTTTGAATTATAGGTTCCTGCTTGTGATATGTATAGTAGCCTTAACTGTGTGTAGCTTTGAAATACCCCTTCAACTCGGGTAATCCCAAACGACCTTTTTCAATTGGAAAAATCAGCTTATCCCACTTGAACCTTGCCTTTCCCTCCCAAATTAAATCCTTCAGCTCTTTATTAATTGCTATCCACAACTTCTCCTCAGGTTGATAAAAATATGTCTGACCTATATATAAAACTAATGGGACTAAAAACATTTTGACTGCTTGTATCTTACTATCCATATCCATATATCAAAGCTTCCAATTTCTCAATTTTTTTATCTTTCTGTCCCTACATATCCTTAGCTGCCACACTAGAATCCTTTTTAATCTATACTCCTAAGTACTTCATTTTTTCGTGTCCCCATAAATATGGACATTGCTGAACCAATCCGTGTGTAGGTACATAATTTACAGCTAGTGCCTTTGTTTTAGCTTCATTAATTTTGTATCCTGAAAAGATCTGAAACTGCCTCAAATGTTCCACAACACTGAATGTCTTTTCTGGTTTTATCAGCTATAAAATAATGTCATCTGCAAATAGAGCCAGCTTTTCCTGACTACCATACCAGTTATATCCTTGAATTTATGAGTCTCTTATTTTCTTTGTCAATGATTCTAAATATAGTGCAAATAACAAAGGGGAAAGAGGACACCCCAACCTAGTTCCTCTGCTCAAACAGAAATTATCAGAGTGGAACCCAGCCACTTTAATTTTCACCTTTGATCTCTCATATATCCTCCTAATCAATTATAATTTTATCAGGGAATGCAAATGTTTCCATTGCCCTGCTCACAAAGTCTCAGTTTACTTTGTCAAATGCTTTGTCTGCATCAAGACCCACCAACAGTGGTATTTTCTTACCTTCAGCTTCCATCTGGATCATCAATGTTCTGTTAATGTTGTCAAATGTTTACCTCCCCTTCCTCCACAAAAATCACATTGATTCATATCTGTCAATTTTGGCATCACCTTTGCTATTCTTTAGCTATTATAGACATAAACACTTTATAATTGTGGTTTAATATTGAAAGGGGCCTGTGTGAAGCTGGATCTGATGGGGCTTTACCTCTTTAGTTATTCAGCCACCACCGCTTTCTTCCAGGATGTTGGTGCTTGTCCTCCTCTTAAAATACTGTTAAAACCTTCCAGGTCTTTATCAGTTTTTTCCCTCCTAGCTTTCAAACTTCCACAGGAATACCATCTAATCCTGGAAACTTTCCTGTGGATTGGTTATATGTCACCATTTTTATCTCATCTCCTCCTGCCTTAGCTGTTAGTAATTAGGCCACATCCACCTCTAGCCTTGGCATGATTAATTCTTCTGTAAACATTTCCATTTATATCCTTTCTTGATCTCCAATTTCTCTGTTTTATACAGACTTTCATAAAGTTTCTGAAATATTTCTAGTACAGGATCTACAGGATCTCTTGTTATCTTCCTTGTTATACGCTCCCTAAGCTTGGTGATAACCCTTTCTACTTTTTGTTGCTTGAGTCATTGCACTAAAAGTTTTTGTGCTCTGGCATTTTTATCAAAAACAGTTGCTTAACAGCACTCTGTCTAAACTCATGCATATTATCAAGGTAATCCTTTATTTTCTCCTTAGCATTCTGCAATTGCTCCTTTTCTTGTTTTGTGAGATCCCCCCTATTCTGTAATACTTTAACATTTGTCAGTCCCTCTGAATAACTCTTGTTACTTCTTAACCATATCTCACTTTCTTTTATTTCCACCCTATTTTTAAACTTCACTTTAATTTTATCTCACCCCTAGCTATATTTTCATAAGAAATGTCTGACTTCTCTAACAACTGCCAAATTAATTTCACTACCAATTCCTTAAATTGCTCTCTTTTCAACAGATAGGTGGGAAAGTGCCAGTGTCTCATATTTATTTCCTTACCCTGCATTTTTATTTTACTTATTATTGGCTTATGATCTGAAATTATTATTGGATGGGTATCAAAATGTTTAATTAAATGCACATGTTCCTTTGAAATGTCTAGCCCAGTTTTTATATCTTGGGGAATAATATGTAAATTCATTCTGAACTCCTAGTACTGAACTAACATCTTCCATGCCAAATATTTTCATAAATTTCTTCAAGAATCTACCCTACTTTGTTATATTTTCCCTTCTGGGTACCCAGACACATCATTGCTGCTGAAAATCAAATTCCATTCTCCACCTATGACTAATATTCCCTGCTGAAAACTGATTATTTCCCCCCAGGATTTTCTGAAGCTCCATTATAACAGTTGCCAGGAGTCCCGCAGTACTACAAATCTATTAGTATTATCTTTTTTATCCTGTTCTATCGCTATTGGAGCTCCTCTTGCAATTAATATAAGTACTCCTCTTTTCCATAAGTACTCTTCTTTTCCTTTGTCCCAGGTATTCAGATGAATAAAAAAAAACTTTCTTTATCAAATTCACATGTTCAGTTCTTTCCAAATGTGCCTCCTGTAACATAACTATTTGCACTCTGCATTTTTTAATATAGTTCACTACTCTTTCTTTTTGTATATATCTGTGAGACCATTAACATTTAAAGACAATATAGAAAGTGTTATTATGTTAAAAGTTATTATTCCAACCTTTTATGGGTAACAGCTTTTTTGTTAAGTGTCTATTTCCATCTTTTGTGTTGCATGCACAGACAAATTTTTAGCAGATTGATCTTTTATACAGTTCTTTCTTGCCATATCCGTTTGAGTCTATATCACATCTTACAAAATGCATTCCCAGTACACCACTAAAACCTATCGACTTAATACTAGCACACAAAGCTATGTACATCTTCAAATATTGAAGTTTTACCCCCTAATAGGAACAATAGTCCCAAACTGACAGCCACATTCACTGACTTGGATTAACCTAAAATAAAGGTTATCCATGCTGAGATGCATGGTACAGCCTGTGCTTCTATTAAGTGCCATCCAGTTTTGTCTTATCTTTATTGCTCTTCCAGAACAGGAAAACACTTGCATCCTTTCAGAAAACATTAGCTCTTAGCCATAGAAAGAATGAAGTATTCTGTTTCTGTTGCTCTTTATCAGATTGTCTCCATGGAGACATGAGAACCAGATACAGAGTTGCTTCTACAAGTATTCATTTATTTACTAGAGGAAAGCTTTATTATATTCATTTATTTGCTTTCTGTTAAAACATGTTACTAGATCAAACCAATTGCCTTAATCCAGTCATTCCCCTATGCAAGAATGAGAAAAAGAACATCAATTTTTCTTGTAGATTACTCTTCTGACCAGACCTTTCTCCTTTTTTTCATTGCAATGCCTACATTTCTTAAAACTGCACAAGGAGAAAGAGAAAAGAAAGGAAAAAAAAAAGGGGGGGGGGCTCCTGTTTAATTTAGTAGCCCCATTACACTTGAAAATAACGGAGAAAACTTTACTTTATAGCATGCAGATTATATAATGCACTATAAAATATTACTGTTAAGAACAAAATTTTGTTTTACTTACAGTTAACACTTTCCTTCCTCTTTCCCTCTCCTAAGTGTTTCCCCAAACATTAATGACATAAAATAGGGCATATGCTTTAAAGTCCCCAACACATTTAGCAAGGTCAAAAAAGTCCAATATTTCCAGGTTTTCTTGTTCTGTCATGTTTCACAAATATAACTAATGCTTTGCAATCCCACATTTGTCAGTTTTGGAGATGCTGGTTTTATTCCTGTTTATTTCCATTTCCCAACTCTAGTCTCTGCTTCCTTTCCAATGTACTCTTGTCTCTTCTTGTCAACTCTTGTGCCTTTTTCTGTCTTCTGTTGAAACACTGTAAAATGTTTCACTGGTACAGTCCCTCTATGGTCTTTATTACCAGAAGAACAAGAAGCAACATCTCCTTCTGTTTCACAGCTCACTTTTTGCTGGACAAACTTTTGTATTTCCTCCTTAGCATGTTCTGCATTAAAATGATTTTGTCCTTCTAGGAAAGGATATTCTGAATAAATCTGGATACAGCAGTTTGAATCTCACACCTGCTTCTCAACATCCCCTGATTAGTAGAATAAATTTACTCCTCTTCTGCCTGGTGTGCAGTGAGTAATCATTTTCCTCAAACACTCTACTGTCTCCCACTTTTAGTACTTTGTCCTTCTGCTACAATTTTGCCAGAGTCAACCCTTTCTGCTGGTAGGATTGCATATTTACTATTAAAAGTCTAGGTTACTTTTTCATGGCAAGATTTGGAGCATACACATGATGTGCTGTCTCAGTAGACAACTCCAGCTGTGGAATACCAGTCTACTTGCTTATTTGTGATTTCATAAAATTAATAGTTCTCTTCCTTCCAGCTTCTCTGGTACAGCAGGAAATCTCAGGTTTTCCCAACATGCTCTGTCTTCTAATTGTATTATTTTTTTAAACATCTTTTCTTAAGCAGTCTCATATTCAGATAGTCTTTTCTTTATTTCAACCTCTGATTTTTGCAGTTTTATCACCTCCTCTGAATATCTGTTTAAAGCTTCTTCCATTTTTCCAGGCTTTTGTTATTTGAGTTGATGTACTCCATCAGTGTTTTGTTTATTTTAATCAACTCTGAGTACATTTGACTTATTTTTTCCTCTAGGTTACTGGAAGTCATGTCTTATACCAAAGCTGGAGCTTGCACTGCTTTTTGCTAAATAGCTTTAGAATTCTTCCCAGTCAGTGTTTTTCCTCACATTTTGTGATTGATTTTCTTTCAGTTTCTCTGAATTTATTTTTTGCTGGCATCCAGACATTGTACTTACTAGCCAGTTTACTGTCTCTCTCTCTCTCTCTCTTCTGAGTTCTTGTTTTTACACTGGGAGTGCTGAAATTACGCTGTTACTCAATGTGCAGCCCTCTTGGAAGTGTTTTTCTGGCACTTTTGGTTCCAGCCCATCTATATCTTGGGTGACTCCCTATGTGGATGAGCTTGTTGATTTAATCTTCCACTGGGCATGGAAGAAACCGGACTCTGTTGAACCAATTCCCTGATGTCCAGAGTAAATGTTGGCATCCCCCCCGAAGGACAGAACTCTTTGGAGCAAAGGAATCCCTTTTGATGCTGTAGTTGTGGCTGCAGCTATGAAAAAGGAGTTAGTAGAGCAGAGTTCCTCTGTCCATCCCATTAATAGAGAGTCCAGAGTGTTGGACAGGTTTGGAAAGCACATATGTGCTTCAGCAACTTTACCTTGAGGTTTCTGAATTATGTAGCACACTTTACAAGATTACAGAGGGATTTTACCAAGGAACACTCCAAACCCCTCTCAGAGTCCATGTCTTTAAAGGACTACAATAGGTCCTCTTCACAGCTGGCCACTCTTTTGTCCATTTCAAATGCATCCTTATGGTTAATATCCCATGCTGAAGAGGGTATCTTGCAGGCATCTGGTTTAAGCATAGCTGTTAGGAGACATGTTTGGATGCATTTATGCAACTTTGCTAAGCCTTTCAAGCCTTCTTTCATCAATGCTCCCTTTCATGGAACATCTGTGTTTGGCCCTTCTGTGAAAGAAATGCTTTCCCGGAGTAAACAGGATGGAAAGACCCAGTCTGCCATAGGGGTATGTGTTTTCTACCCACAATGATCCTTTTCCAGAAATCAAAGAGGAGGTAAGAAAATGTAGTTCCATAAATCTTGGGGACCTTTCCAGGATTCACAAAAGAACAAGTCTTCCAGAGGCAGAGAGGGGAGTTCAAATGAAAGACACCATCCTCATGGCAGGGGATGCCTGCAAAAATTCTGAGATTCTTTTTCTGACAGACCCTTTTAGTATTTCTGAAGGGTTGCATGATTACCTACCACTGGAGGCAGTCGGGGAGTGCTTGTCTTTGCACCTAGGTGCCCGGGCTTCTAAAACAAAAGATTCCTGCATGCTAAAAATAATATCCAGAGGTTATTTCATATTTTTTGAGACTCCCTCAAACAAAAGACAGAAGCTTCCCGACATCCCACCCAGTCAGAGAGAAACTGCAGCTCAGGAAATTCAAAAGCTGCTAGACAAAAGAGTCATCCAGGAGATCCCACAGACCAAAGAGAATTTGGGTCTTACTCAAGGTTCTTTTTAGTGCCAAAGAAAAGGGGACTTGAGACTAATTTTGGATCTAAGCAACCTGAACCAGTTTGTGAAAAAGTCAAAGTTTCAAATGGTCACAGTTCAGTCTATTCTGGCCTTTTTATGCAAGAATAATTGGATGGTCTCAAACGATCATCAGGACGTGTACCATCACATGAAGACAAACAGATGATCTCAGAGATTTCTGCTGTTCTGGCTGGAAACCACTTGCTACCAGTTCAGAGCCCTACTCGTTGGTCTTACCAAGTGTATGACAGTGGTAGTAGCTCACCTGAGACTGCAGGAATTCTGAGTGTTTCCATATCTAGATGACTGGCTTCTTACTGCCCCAACTAAGCATCTCTTGGAACAGTCCAGGGACTATTTGCTCCAACTTTCAAAGACTAGGTATTTCAGTAAACACCTCCAAATCTCATCTACAACCTGTACAGAGCCTGGAGTAATAGAGCCCATTTGAACATAGTAAGTCAGGCAGCCTCCCTTCCTACACATCATGTTGACACAATCAAGATTCAGGTACAGCAAATTCTTGTTCACCCTTCTCCTCCAGTCAGACTTGTCCTTCAGTATGTAAGTATGATGGCGACCATAAATTTAGTTCCAATGTCCCTTTTTTGTATGAATGCTCTCCAGTAAACTCTAGCTGTTCAGTGGTCTATTTCTGCATCATCCCTTGTCCTTTCCAGTCAAACTCACTCAAGTCTGCAAGGATCATCTTCATTGGTGGATTCAATCAGAGAAAGTATACCTAGACCATCATTTTATTCTGTCCACTCCAGTAGTCACAGTGACCACAGACGCCTTGCAAGTGGGCTGGGGTGCATTTCTTCGGATGGACATTCCAAGGGACATGGTTCCCTCAAGAGACTAATTCACATAACAGTGTCCTGGAGATGAGAGTGGTCCAACTAGTGTTGCAGGCTTTTTCAAGATGTTCTTCCTCTGGGAACCATTGCAATACAAACTGACAACATGTCTGTGGTTTGGTACATCAGCAAATAGAGGGGAACCCAATCCTATCCCATTTGTCAAGAGGCTATGAGAGTGTGGCAGTGAGCAATCTCCTCCAACCGCTTTTTATGGCAATGCACATACCAGGGAAATCCAACGTACAATCAGCGGGTCTGTTCTGATACCTTACACAAGTGGTCTCTCAATCAATCAGTGGTGGAGAAGATTTTCCATCACTGGGGCCAACAGTGCTGCAATCTCTTTGCATTTCCTCACATCAAGTGCGGCAGGTTCTTTGTCCTAACCCCTCCTCAGTGGGAGTCACTGAGACATTCTCTAGCTCACATTTGGCCCTCCAGTCTCATATATGGTATCCCCCATTACCTCTTATTCCAAAATTCTTACAAAAAGCACCTTGGTTGAAGAGCTCAGTTATCCTCACTGCCCATTTTTGGCCTCACCAAGTGTGGTTCTCCTCCCTCTGGTCTCATCTTCAACATCTTCCATGGATACTGGACCGAAGTCCAGACCTTCTTTCCCATCCCAATATCCTAGGCCTCAAATTAACCTCATGGTTTCTCCAATTCCATTAATAGCTGGACAGCTCAAGCTTTCCTTTCCAGTCTGACAAATACTTCTGTCTTCTCAGAAAGCTTCTACAAGGAAGATCTACGAGAGTAAATGGAAAAGATTTTCAATTTGGGCTCTTCAGAAGGAAATTGACCATTTCACTCCTCCTATACTTTCAGTTCTGGAATTCCTAGCATCTATTATTCAAGAAGCTGCTGTTTTTTCTACAAAGTACAATTAGCAGCCATATCTAATTTTTACTCAGGAGAAAAATCTACCTGTTTAGCTTCGTTTGAATTGTGCAAGGCTTTTCTAAAAGGGTCCTTCTTACTTAGACCTCCAGTGAAAGATTTGTCAGCTCCTTGGGATTTAACAGTCATGCTTTAGGGGTTGATCCAACAACCCTTTGAACCATCAGGTAAGTCTGATTTAAACTTGTTGTCTTGGAAAACAGCATTGCTAGTAGCTATTAAATCTGAAAGGCAGATTTCTGAACTCTAGCCTCTGTCTTCAAATTCCCTTATATTGTTTTTCACAAAGAAAGAGTTTATGAACCAATCTATCCTTCTTACCAAATGTAGCATCTGAACTGGATATCAATCAAACAATTCATTTGCCTATCTTCTTCTCTAATTATGCAAATAAGGGAGAGTGCATGTTACATATGTTAGATGTACATAGACAACTATGTTTTCATCTGCACAGAACAAAAGATTGCAGGAAATCAGGAAAGCTGTTTCTTTCTCACAGAACAGATTGGGATCAGCAATTTCTAAAGTTACCCTGGCCAAAAGGATTACAGATTGCATCTCCTTTGTATATACTCAACAAGGCCTCTCCCTATCAAAGGCTCCTAAAGCACATTCTACTAGATACATGGCAACTTCTTCCACCTTCTCGTCTAGAACTTCCATTGATGTTTTTGTGCAGCAACTACTTCGTCTAATGCTCATACCTTTATTGCTCATTACAAACTCGATTTGACCACTAGAAGCAGAGCTGCTTTTGGCTTGGCAATTCTGCGGAATATCCTTCTATGAGGGCCACTCCAGATACATGTAGCTGGGGACTCTGTCCCATACATTGAGGAAGAATGAAAAGGATAACATCAGATATTAAAATCATAAAGGAAACCACCATAAAAAACTTCTCCAAAGCCAATTTTGGGCTTCTAAAAACAGAGATGGCTAACTTCACGACACCCATGCAAATGGAAAATAGATGCATGACTGCTAAATCATACACCAATGCACTGTATGAGCACATACACAAGTGCATGGAACAGGCCATACAAAACAGACCAAGATGCTCTCCTCCAAAAAAGGAAGCCAATCTGCAGGTCCCCCAGCATAAACAAACTCTACAACAGAAGGAAAAAAACTGTTGCAGAAAAGGGTGAAGTCCCAAGACTGGGAAAATTCCTTTGTTAGCCTCAGCAAAAAACTGAGATCCATCATCAAATCCTCAAAAGCTAGGTATGAAAACAAAATTGCTGCAGATTCTAAAGACAACCTCAAGGCATTTTATAGTTATGTCAAGAATCTACATGGCAATACTCAGATCTGCTCTGAGTTACAGCACAATGGCAATACACATACAGAACCAACTGATATTGCCAACATATTGGCCGACAGGTTCAGTGCAAACTCTACCCCCTTTTCACCTCCTAAAGGGCCTATCACAATACCTGAGGAATGCCAAGTCCCTATTATCACGGCTACACAGGTAAAACCCGCACTGTCCAAAGCCAAGAATACAGCTTCCATGGGACCTGATAATATCCCTGGCTCTGTTCTACATGAATTACAAAAGGAATTGGCACCACACCTGAGTACCCTGTTCAATCACAGCCTCATTTCAGGCTTTGTTCCTACCAAATGGCAGACTGCTATGGTCATCCCACTGCACAAAGGGGGAGCTGCTACAGACCATGGGAACTACCGCCCCATTAGCCTGACAAGTCTGATATGTAAGGCTATGGAGCGCATCATCGTGAACCTTATAAATAAGGACATAAGGAATCTCCAAACTCTGGACCCCACGCAGTATGGGTTTGTGAAAGGTAGATCAAGCCTGCTCAGCTTGATAAGACTTCTTCGAGTCTGTCACCAGAGCTGTGGATGAGGGCAAGGTAGTTCACACAGACTACCTAGATCTTGCCAAGGCCTTCAACACCATCCCTCACTCAGGAATCATAGATAGACTCACTAAACTAGGCATAAACCCCTAGGTAATAAGATGGGTTGCCAGCTGGCTCACTAATAGAACTCACACTGTGAAAGTAGCGGACTCCAAATCTGACTACCGACCAGTTGCAAGTGGTGGCCCACAGGGATCGGCCCTAGGTCCACTCCTGTTTGGCATCTACTTCTCTGAATTTCAAGCCAACACAAAGGGACTCTGGCTGACCAAGTTTGCAGATGATTGCAAACTGGGAGCCATTATTGATTCTCCAGCTGATGTAGACATTCTACAAAAAGGCCTCACTGACACCAATGACTGGTGCCAGAACCATGACCTTAAACTCAATGCCAAAAAGTGCATTGTCATTCCCTTTGGGAAAAAGTCGGTTCCCATGAACTACCACATAAGCGGTAGTCCACTAAACATCGAAGGTGTGATAAAAGACCTGGGGACACAGGTTGACAGCAACCTCTCCTTTGATAACCACATTGCCACTGTAGTCAGAAAGTCCTTCTATGTGGCATATCTCATTACAAAAGGTTTCTCATCCAGGAAGAAAGAGGTCATAATCCCTCTCTACTCATCCTTCATTAGACCTATTATAGAATACAACTCCCCATTTGGTTTGTACCTCACTAGATGTCTACAACAACTGGAAAGGCCACAAAAATAACAGGCGATCTCTGCTTGACCTACAAAGCCATGTCTGACCCAGAGCTGTTAGATATGTTACACCTAAAGAAATACCAATCCCTCCATGCCACATGCTCCAGGGACTTTAACCTCATTACCACAATAAACAGAACATGCTGGAGGGACAGGTTCCTAACCTGAAGACTTCCCATACTCTGGAACAAACTTCCCATTCATGTCAAGCAGAGCACTTCACTGGCCCTCTTTAAGAGAAATCTTGACGAGTGGGTGGGAAATAGGAAGTTCACCCTGGGGATCACTTCAGTGGCCTTGCTTGACAGGGGCACTGGGAACTAACTATGTGTGACATGATGTCAGGGAATCTTCTTGGAATATGCTTATATAGGTTTCAGGGTTGTTAGCCTAGTACACACCTATGAACTTGTATACTCACTATAACTATGTATGTGTGTTGTCCACTTTCATTCTTCCTCAACTCCCCACCCTCCCTCCCCTTTCCTTCTATCTTCTGGAGTAACCTTATGGATGTTGTGGAACTTTTGTTCAGGTTTGAGACCCAGCTTTGGTGTTCTTTTCTACTTCCTGCTTTATCCTAGGATCTATAAGGCAACAAACTCGATCTGAGGTACTCTTGGCTCACTGGGGCATTATGGGTAGAGGGAGGAACTTGAGAGTTGGATCAAAAGTCTAGTGCATGCAGCCAAGTCAGATCCAAGGTTGGAACCAATTGGATCCAGTACCCATACATTGAAGAAGAATGAAAATGGACAACACAGATGTATTGTTATTTTGAGTTCATAACTTTATTTTTTTCTGTATCAACACCTGTCTGTATTGCAAGGAACTAAGAAAGTTTTTTTTTTTTAACCCAGAGCCCTAAAATGCTCTCTTGTAATAGTTATTGCTTTTTATTTGAAATCTAGGAAGAAGTATATGACTTTATTTCTTCATTCACAAGGTAAAACCTGCAGAGCAGTGGTGGTGCAGCGGTGAATGCTGTCACAGCAAGACAGCAAGAGGTTCTCGGTTTCTGGCTGGGGGGCCTTCTGTGTGGAGTTGCATGTTGTTCTCCATTCATGGCGTGGCTCTGGGTTTCCTCTCGCTTCCTTCATTCTAAAGACATGCATGCTTGAGCTTTCTCCCCGGCCTCCTCGCTGAAAACAGGATCTGTGGAACCAGTCGGGACTTTCCGTCAGGCAAAAAAAATAAAAAAAAATTTAAATTGTTTGTGTTTCATGTTGTCTATTTCTTTGAGAACAAATTAGATAGCTTGACATGAGATCAACTGAGATTGTTTGCAATTCTTGAAGAAGAATGAAAATGGACAACACAGATGTATACTCTACTCTGTCTAACCCATCTACTCATTAAGCAACTCTATTTTCCTTTTTAAACTATGTTACATATGTCTCTTGACTACTCTGATTGTATTTACATCCCTTTATTATTCTTGTATCATGCACTGTACATTTTACTGTGATAACCTGTTTATGCATACTGTTAACACTTCATATTTGCTCATGTATCCTTATACTTTATTGTATTCATTTTTTTTTGTCCTAACTTGGAGCTTAACTCCTCGGGCCTCTACTGAAAATAGACATGTATCCAGTTAGACTAGCCCGGTTAACAAATGTAAAATAAATAAATAATTCTTAATAAATAAATAATTCTTTGTTTCCATAGAGTCTAAAATCTCTGTAATACTGCATCCCAATTAAGCATTGGTTGCTGATGGGAGTCTAAAACCAGTATACAGTTATCCTTGTAATGGAAGCTTTGAATGTATTTTGATCTGTTGTGAGCCAACAATGGAGTTATGCACTTTGTTAATGTTCCTGGTGTAGTTAAGCCAAAGAAAAGGGATATGAGTTGAAAACAAAGATGCACATTATCCACTATATTTCTTATGATGGGGTAAATAATAAACTGCAGACAGAATCCTGACTTTCCACTGTGATAATATGTAATTTCATTTGAAAACAATGGCAGCAATAAAGAAATCAAAATATTTTTGAATTTCTCTACTTTTGTAAACTTGTTTAGTGCTGTTAAATCCAGAATTAGTCTGAGACAGAGCCTTGATTTTTGGAATGAAGACAAATCTTGAACAGAATTGTTTATTTGCTGTGAAATAAGAAGTGGCACTACTGCCTTATTCTTTGGTAATTTTAGGACTTGATCTCATGGCAGTGAAAAGCAGATCTGTGGGGTGTATGGAAATTTCAGCAGAGCTGTGGTAACTGCAGGCTGTTTTGCCTACCCCAGTATAAAACACCCAGTTATTTGTAGAAGGGATTTCCATTTCACGGAGAAAAGTGAATGTTTCAACACATTGGAGAATCACTAAATCATGTGAGATCTAGAAGAATAATGATAGACTTGGAAGTTGATCCAGCCCTCATTTCTGCTGAATGAAAATTAGCTTTTTCTTTGGAGCTGGGGATTACTTAGCCCGCTTGATTTCCTTCTTTAGGCACTTCCTAAAAATGCTATTTATTTACTTGTGTGTGTTGGGTGCGTGGGGCTGAAAAAAATCTTTCAAAATATTATTTTTACAGCTCAGATAAAATTTACTGACCCCTGTCCCCAAATAAGATGTCTTTGAGGGCTGCCTTAACATCGTCAGAGTAGGCTATGGGATTTGAGACCCCTCCAGCAGGAGGAGAGATGTAAGATGCATCAGTTATATCATAGCTCCTCTTCAGTTCGCATTCATTAATCTTATTTGTTGTTTTGCTCTGGTTGGTGAGATTTTCTTTAAAGACCATTCTAGCAGCTTGCCTTTGAAGTCCTGTATCCTGACAGAAAATTAATATGGGCCTAACAATTAAGATGTTTGGATACAGAAAGTGTAAATGTTATTATTTTGTTTTATTTATTTACTTATCTATTTGTAATACCCCCTTTAACCATGGCTTACAGCTGCACAGCCCCTAATTATATCACTGTTTTTGTCTACTCCATTATCACAGAATTCATTTTTTGTGTCCTGCCCAAGTTTGGGTGTTTGTCAGAAGTACAGCACAATTTGTCTGATAGTATTGGTGCTGCAACATGTGTATATCTTGTTATTTTATTAACAGCCTACATTATTATAATGTTGTTGATCCTGCTGTGTTTGCTTGTGTCAGCCATATTTCATGTCAGCAATGATTTGTACTACATTTGTACTCTCTCTCTCTCTCTCTCTCATTTTTGTATTTGCTTCTTTGTAAAATGTCATGACTGAAAAGTGGAGCAATAAATATACTCCACTTACCTTAAATAAACAAATAAATTAATAGATATAACATTTTATATGACTTTCATTATATCTGCTGGCAGAGGAAAAGGACTAATTATCTAATGTGGCTGATCTGCTCTGATTAATTCTTCTTAGAAGATGAGGCTTTCGTATCCCAAGATATTACATTTCTTCTTCAGATTCTTTTCAGAAAGGGCAATGTCTTATTGGCAGTAAGGGGGTATCTTCATTGCCAGTGTAATATAACGGTAGTGACTGAACATTGAACATACTATATTCTTTTACCTCTTCCTCAGAATCGTCTGCTTTTTGTCTGTTTCCCTTTTAGAACAGAAGATACAGTTCCAGCAGAGGTGGCGAATTCAGTCAGCACAGTAGAAAACAGTGGTGAGAAAAGTAGCTTGGATTCTTAAAAGCTATCATTTATTAGTTAATGTTTAGCAATCAGTAAAGAGCATAACGGACAACCCTAAAGGCATCTTCATCTGTGAGGTCTTTGTCATTTCCCTTTGTTCAGCAATGAACTGTTTTTTCAGTAGATATTAAGGTTTTACCATCTATATAGTTTGAAATCTTACTAAAATAACTTTCTTCCTTTTCCATTTATGTATTTGCATCATTCTATTTTAGTTCAAAGTCTTCATCTTCTTTTATTTCCTTTTGGTTTTCTTCTGCAAATGGTATGTATGTGATAAATTTGGAACTGTTGCCTTATCCCCCCATACCTTCACTTTAGGCTACTTAACCTACTGTAGTTTTAAGTTTTCCCTAAGTAAACAGGTTTCATGGGCTTTGCATCTTCAGTTAAGAGACTTTGATCTTTTTATAAAGTTGACAGCTTGCTAAAGTGCGCACAGTATCAGAGTATGTGCAGTATCAATGTAAATTGCATAACACTTTTGGAAGATTTTAAGGGGTATTTGTAATATTTAAGAACATTTTTTCAAATCAAACATTTCTGCAGGGACAATAAGCAGACTGATTAATCAATTAATGGTACTTGTTGAAGGATGGCAAACAAAAAATAAAATTTAATGCAGCTGTAAAATTTGTCTAATAGAGGTACTAAAAAAGCAATCTCAGTAACTGTTTACCATATATTGCATTTTCAACAGACAACAAAACTACGAGTACAAGGAAATCAGTTGGAGCTTCACTGGACTGAAGTGATTATAATGACTGAAACACAAGGAGATCTAAATAAGCTTAGTCCAACCTTGACACTGAACTCACTGGTGAGAGACCAGAGAAGACAAAGCTGAGAAGTAGTTATTTGTTAGCAGAAATTGCAACAATCTAGTAAACCAAGGAAGGCAACAATATACATGTGGTTTTACTAAATGCTGAAATATTTCTTCTCAATATACAGCAGTTGGGAGACTACCTGTCTTAAAGTATTACTTTGTATCTGACACATGCCAGGTTCATTATTTAAAGCTAAACTAATCCAGTGAATACATTATACTAGCATGGATAGGCAGAGTGGCCATCTCAGGAAAGACTTAATCCTGAGTACAGAACCTTGTTGTCACCTTTGAAGGTGTTTGCTTCCAATCACTAGTAAATGAACCCAGCAGGGTAAAGCTGGATATGGATCTGGCTCTGAACAAAGGGTATCAGCTAGCAGTTCTTCCAGAAATGTTACTAGGAGTCCATTGTTCACAGTGTATAGTGTGGTTCAGTGAGAAAATAAAAGAGTTAATTTAATTCACATGATTGCAAGCACCTCAGACTTTAGAGAAACAGATCCAACCACCATGGGACTATATGCAAAAAAAGTGTTAGAAAATAAGGAGCTGGATAGGAACACAGAAAGAAAGAAGCCTGGGAAATTGTAAAGCAGGTGCAATGAAAAAAAATGTTAGGTTACAGTGTAAGTGTAAAAACACAAAAAAATAGTCACTTTGTTTCTTTATGTCAAAGACCAGAAGTAACAAATTTGCACCACTACTATCTGAAAGAGGTAGCATATGTAACAGGTACTAATACATGCATACATGGCAGTGAATAACTCAAATGGATAAACACAGAGAGTGAGGAGTCTTTTCAGGTCCACCACTTAGAAAAAGAAAATATGGGTAGGAAAGGTTAGTGACATGAACATGGAAAACTGGAGCACAGTGAATCAGCACTCTTGGATTAATAGCGCTCAGATTCCTTATGGAATGAGATAGTTTAGTCATGCTGATGGACTTCAAAGGCATTGAATGTGAGGAGCCAGATAGTAGTCCATTCATAAGTGATTGTCTCATGGAAGAACTCCATAGTCTTAAGCAAAAGGTGGGATGGAATCTAAAGTCATGAAAACATATGTCCTAGGATCTAAGACAGTGGTGTGCAACCTGCAACTCTGGAGCCACATTTGTTGCTCTTCTTCTTTCGGCTTTTCCCGGTTAGGAGTCGCCACAGTGGAACTCCGATCTGCTAATGATTGGCAGTAGATTTTTTACGGGTGCCGAGGTGCCAGCTCAACGCCCAACCTTCAGCGAAGGCACGCCCATTCTACGCATGTCTTTTGAATGCCACTTGACCACGGGGAGGACATGCAGACTCCACACAGAAGGCGCTCCAGCCGAGAATTGAATGGGAGAACCTCTTGCTGTGAGGCAACAGTGCTACTGCTGCACCACCGCGGCTAACTCTGAAGCCACATTTATTTGTTGTTATTATTATTATTATTATTATTAGTAGTAGTAGTAGTAGTAGTAGTTTCTGTATGTGCCTCGATGCTACTCTAAAAATATGGTTAGGCATAATTGCTGCAAAGATTATTGACATGTATCAGCATTATCAATTTTTATATATAAATTGCTTACTTGTTAAAAATCAATCTTTAGCTCTGTTCTGTTCCTCAGTTTCATAACCAGGATATTACAATATCTACAGTTCTGAAAGTACAATTTGTAGATGAAATTTAAAAGAAATGTTTGTCCTTATCTGACAGATTAGTAAAGTACAGTTTTGTACCTACCATAAATGTAGATGTTCGAGTGTTCACACTGCTGCAGTCATTACACTTGGGTTATCCTGCTGTCAGGCGGTCCCGTAGTCAGCCAGAGTTCCAAAGTCTTGGTCCGGCGTCAGTTGCTGTTGCTTCTTCCCTGATGTCAGTGCGCCAGGGGTATATAAGATGCATCCGACGCCATTTTTTTCAGTTTTTCTTGCCCCAGATGTCAGGTGCCCCCAAGTAGGTAGGCAATACATATTGCTAGTAAAAAATATACATAGAAAATAAAAACAATACCTTCAGTTACAAGCAAATACACCTCAAAGGTTGTATAGGATAGAAAGGTATAGATAAGTCCAGCTAGTTCAGAGGGGATGGAGGGAGGGTAACCTGGACTGCAGCAATGTGAACACTCGAACATCTACATTTATGGTAGGTACAAAACTGTACTATGTTCATTGTGTTACACTGCTGCAGTCATTACACTTGGGTAGAATCCCAAAGCTAAGGTTGGGTGGCTGGTCTATGAAGAATTAGGATTGGCTATGAGGCCCTGCAGAACTGCAGTGGCAAATCCTGCTCTGGATTTAGAGTAAAGAGGCAAGTGGTAATGCTTGGAAAAGGTGTGCACTGAACTCCAAGTTGCAGCCTCCAAAATTTCCTTGATAGGTACTCCTCTGAGAAAGGCTGTTGAAGTGGCTGTTGCCCTGGTGGAATGTGGCCTGATGTTATTAGGGACTGATTTTCTATGCTGTGTGTAGCAGTAACGAATACAGTGTCCTATCCATTTGGATATAGTCTGCTTTGAGATAGCCTTGCCCTGTGATCCTGCAGCATATGCTACAAACAGTTGCTCAGTTTTCCTGAAAGCTTTTGTTTTGTCCAAGTAGAAGCGTAGCTGCCTGTGTATGTCCAAAGAGTGCAGAAGTTTCTCCCCTTTATTCTGGGGGTTTGGATAAAAAGTTGGCAAATGGATGGTTTGGTTAAGAGCCACACTAGATACCACCTTTGGCATAAAGGTAGGGTTTGTCCTTAAAGAAACACTGTCCTGATGAAAAATTATACAAGGTTCCACTGCCATTAATGCCTGTAGCTCTGAGACTCTTCGTGCTGAAGTTAATGCCAGGAGCAGAGCTGTTTTCTATGATAAAAATTTTAGATCGGCTGTATTGGCTGGCTCAAAAGGTGGCAGGGTCAATTTTTCCAAAACGAAATTATGGTCCCAAGTTGGTGTTGGTGCTCTCTGGGGCGGTCTTATGTTTTTAGCCCCTCTGAGGTACTGCTTTAGCAAGGGGTGAGAGAATAAAGGAGGATCCGTGTTGTAATGTGCTGAAATGGCAGAGAAGGATAGGCCTTTGTCCAGCATCTCAGTTAAGTATTGTAAAATCTGAGGACTGTTTGGGACAAGAGGGTCAAGGCTTTGAGCCTGGTTCCAGGCACAGAATCTCTTCCATTTTTCTGAGTAAGCTTTCCTGGTGCTAGGCCTCCTGGCCTCCAAAATGACATCCATAACAGCTTTAGAGAGAGGTGTTGCCTGTTTGACTTAGAGTTTTGAGCTGACCGTGCAGGATCTGATTGTTTTGTTGACTCAGAAGGTGTGGAATTTGAGGCAAAATCCATGGTGGGCCTTGAGCTAAGTTCTTTAAGATTGGGTACCAGTGCTGGCGTGGCCAGTCTGGAGCAATCAGGATCATCTGTGGTTTTTCTTGTCTGGCTTTTAGGAGTACCTTTGAGAGGACAGGCAGTGGTGGAAAGGCATAAACTTTTAGGCTTTTCCAGCTGAAGGAGAGAGCATCCACTTTCCATGCTTGTGTGTGATAAGTCCTTGTGCAGAATTTTTGTAGTTGGCAATTCAGTAAGGAGGCAAAAAGATCTATGTCTGGGCATCCCCATTTTGGCGTTACCATGCTTAAGATTTGTGGATTCAATTTCCATTCCTGAGGGTCCATGATATTTCTGCTGAGATCGTCTGCCAGAGTATTTTTCTTTCCTGGCAGGAATTGTGCTTGCAGATGAACTTGATAAGTTAGAGCTGTGTTCCACAAGGTCAAGGCTTGCCTGCATAGGGGATAAGAATGAGTGTCCCCTTGCTTGTTTATGTACCACATTACTGTGGTGTTGTCTGTCTTTAATAATAATTGTCCTGGATGCAGAAGGTCCTTGAAAGCTGTTAGGGTATTTTGAAGAGCCAACATCTCTTTTTGATTGATGTGAAGATGCATCTGGTCTGTGGTCCACTGGCCCTGAATGCATTTTCCTACCATGTGTGCTCCCCAGGCATAATCTGAAGCATCTGTTGTTAGAGTCTGCCTGGCTGTGGGTAGGGTAAAAGGCTGACCCTTGTTTAGGTGACATGCCTGTGCCCACCATCAAAACTCCTGTTGTAGGCAGGGAATCATTGTTATTACTGCTTCTAAACTGTGAGAGTGTTGAGTCCAAACACTTTTTAGGTACCATTGTAATTTCCTCATATGCAGTCTGGCATATGGTATTAGTAGTATGCAGGATGCCATGAATCCCAGGGCATGCAGAATTTTTCTTGCAGGGAGATGGGACTTTTTTGCCAGTAATTGAAAATATTGAGTTAGTTGAACTTGTTTGTCTGGCGCGAGATAAGCCATCTGGGCCGTTGTATTTAAGCTGGCACCCAGGAATAAAATCTGTTGAGGGCACTAGTTTTGACTTATTTTCGTTTACTGTGTACCCTAGAGAAATTAGCAACCTTTTTACAAACACCAGATGCTGTAGAAGGATGTCCTTTGTCTCTGCTTGAATGAGGCAGTCGTCCAGGTATGGATATATTTGAATTCCTTTTTGTCTGCAAAATGCAATTACTGGTGCCAGGCACTTTGTAAAGACCCTGGGCGCAGTAGATAAGCCAAAGGGCAGTGCAGAGAATTGGTAGTGCATTGTACCAGCTTTGAATCTGAGGTATCTTCTGCAATTTTGTCTGACAGGGACATGCAGGTATGCCTCTTTGAGGTCCAGAGTAACAAGCCAGCCTTCTTGCCCAGCATGGGTAGAAGCTGCTGTAATGTCAACATTTTGAATTTCGGAATATCCAGGTAAGTATTTAGAATTGAAAGGTCTAGTATGGGCCTTCAGGCCTTGTCCTTTCTGGGGACCAGGAAGAGTCTTGAGTAAAATCCTTGTCCTTGTTCCTGTTGTGGTACTTTTTTAATAGCTCTCATGTCCATGAGGGCTGAAATTTGTTTTTGTGCCTCTGCCCATTGGTTTTGTGGCAGGTCTGGCATTCCTTTTAGCCTTGATAAAGTATGAAAGTGGAACCTGTAACCTTGAGACACAATATTCAGAACCCATTTGTCTTGGGTGATTGTTTGCCAGTTTTGAGAAAAAAGTGCTTGTTTTCCCCCTAAAGGGGCTGCCAAAAGGGAAGTGCTTGGCATATGAAGGGGGAAGTCATTGAGACTGTTTCCTGTAAGGTTGATACTTGTCCTCACCTCCTTTTGGGGTTGAGGTGCCCCACTGTCATTGTCTGTTAGAGCCTTGGGGTTGAGATCTTCCTCTTGGGCATCTGTATCTGCCTCTCTGTGGCCTGTCTGACACTGGAAAGGACCAATTCTTTGTTGGCCAATTTCTGCTAAATCGAGGTGGCTGTACCTGTAAGAAATCCTTGACTGTTTGTATAGATTTAGCTTTATCCTCCATTTTCTTTAACACCTCTTCTGCCTTAACACCAAACAAGGTATCATGCTGTAAAGGAGCATCCAATAATTTTGCCTTAACATGATCAGGTAAACTCTGTTCTTTTAACCAAGCATGTCTTCGAATCACAGAACCTGTAACTGCGGCTCTACAAGAGGCCTCTAAAGAATCAAAACCACATTGCAGAGTATGTTTTCCCACCTGTTCAACTGCATGCAATAAATCCTGCATTTCTTTACAGTCAGAAGCTTCTGGGCTTGCAAGCATTTTCTGTTTTAACTGAGCCATTAAATATTGTTAGTACTTAAGCATGTGAAACTGGCAATTTAAAGCCTTTATTGCTAAAGTTGCAGAAGTGTAAACTTTCTTCCCCCATCTAGCCAAAGCTCTGGAATCTCTGTCAGAGGGTACTGGATTTTTTGCAATGGAAGCCTTAACCCCTTTGGGACCCTGGGAAATAGTTTCTGGATCAGCAGAAGGGTTTTTATAAAGAAACTTGTGAGAGTCAGTTACTCTGTAATACCTATCTGGCTTAGCTGGTGCAGGGGGCAAAGAATCAGGAGATAAGCTGGATTCAGAGAACACATCATCCACAATATCTAGCACAGGCAGAATAGCCATGGGCCTGTGCTGAGGCAATAAAAGGAAATCCCTGAGCCTTTCCTTGGATTCTGAATAATCCTGACTTTCCCAATGGAAATGCTCCTTCATGGTATGTAAAGTTTCCCCAAAAGAATAATCCTCAGGAGGAGTGGCTGAAGGGATAGATTCTTCAGCATCAGAGTCCTCATAGGGGGGTAGAGAGTATCCCTGGTCTGAAGAGGAATCAGAGGAAATGGAAACCTAATCAGAGGAATCATAGTCAGTATCCTGCCTAGGCCTTTTCTCCGGAGGGGGGTGGGAACACCTGATTAGAGTAATGAGTTCTTCGGCCATTTTAAGCATCTGTTTCTTAGAGCATGAAGAACTGTTCAGGAGAATGCTGTACTTGCTTATTTGTCTTTAATGGTACTTTTGTCTTGGTTGTTGCTTTAATGGTAAGTTGTGAAGGTCTGAAAACACCCACAGAAGCCGATGCCTGCTCAGCGGCTCCGGACTCATCTGAGGGATTAGTTTCCGTAGGCCCAATACCTTGAGTTTCCAGAGGCCTAGTTGTCTTCATGTGGGAGTTGGAGGCGGCCTGTGACTCTGAGGTAGCGGGTGTCAGGGGCTGCAAAAGCACCTCACTGAGAACCGGCGAACCAGCTACTGGCCTAGAAGAGGTTTCATCGTTGGTTTTGGACCTCGGATGCCTGTCTTTATCCTTGTCTTTGCGTTTTTTCGGAATTGCGGTCGTAGGTTGATCCGATGGCATAGTATAATTGAACCTTCGGCCAAAGTAGTGTAAAGCAAAATCAAAACGTCTTTTTATAGTGCGTTTGTTAAATCTAGCACAAAATCGACTACTAGTGACGTCGTGATCAGGGCCTAGGCATGGAATACAGTAAGAGTGGAAGTCCTTATGAGGTATTTGCTTCCCACAAGAAATACAATTATTAACTTTTTCTGACATCGGTCTGAGGCAAGAAAAAAGTTTCCCCAATGGGGTACTTAGCTTTATTGAAGACTTCGGATCTGAAATTCGACTTCGAAAATCTCAGGAGTCGGCCGACCGGCACTTGCGAACTGCTTCTGCTTCGGGCACTGCGCGGCAAGAAAGACTGAAGAAAATGGCGTCGGATGCATCTTATATACCCCTGGTGCACTGACGTCAGGGAAGAAGCAACAGCAACCGACGCCGGACCAAGACTTTGGAACTCTGGCCAACTACGGGACCGCCTGACGGCAGGATAACCCAAGTGTAATGACTGCAGCAGTGTAACATGATGAACATCCTTTGTTCAAGAGAATTGAGAATGGAACTAATAGGGTTGTCCTTTCTGGTGCATTTTTTATAGAGGAATCATTCCAGAGACTAGCAGAGACCATATTTTGTCCATCTGCATGAAAGTTGGTAAAGGACTGCATGGCACTTAATGTAATCTCTAGTTAGGAAAGTTAAGAACATACTCTAAAGTTAAGTTAAACATGCCTATAAATTCAGTGGTCTCAACACTTGACACTTGCTACTTAACCTACTGTAGCTTTAAGTTTTCCCTAAGTAAACAGGTTTCATGGGCTTTACATCTTCAGTTAAGAGACTTTGACCTTTTTATAAAGTTATTCCAAAGTGCAAAGGAGAGGTCGGATAAAGTTCCAATACCGAAATTTAATTTCCAAAAGATAAAATCACAAGGCACACCAAAGAAATAACATTAATGCCTTAAAAGTTTCACTCACCGTTTTTGTCATATTACGTAGACTTCATCAGATAAATCATTGCAACTAACAAGCTGTATTTATAATAACATCAATTACGTGCTCATTATATTAATACATTATAGACATTAAATTTCGGTATTGGAATTTTATCTTTTGGACATTAAATTTCGGTATTGGAACTTTATCCGACCTCTCCTTTGCACTTTGGAATTATTTTTGGTGTTTTTTGGTGCATTTTCCACCATTCTGTTGGTTTCTTTTTATAAAGTTGACAGCTTGCTAAAGTGTGCACAGTATCAGAGTATGTGCAGCATCGATGTAAATTGCATAACACTTGTGGAACAATAAAAACTTGGAATATGTTGCTCTGAGCAATTCACAACATGCCCTAGATCTTCAAAACCCTCATAAAATATGCACCAGAACCTACCACCCATCTAAACTTGCTACAACTCACTGAAAAGGCCACCCCCCATTCACTTCTATAACCCTTACCCTCTTTTTTAAGCATCTTTATTAAACCTGACATCTTCTTAGAGTGACATGGGTTCACATACAGTAATAAAAGAAAACAAACAATAACATTTCCATTATTATTTCAATGCAGTACACACACACACACACACATATATATATATATATATATATATATATATATATATATATATATATATATATATATATATTTTTTTTTACAATTTTGATTCACTCCAGCATTACATAAATTGCTCATTCTCTGCCCTCCCTTAAATTGCATTTTTCCTTGTGATCATTATTCTGCATGCATTGCTCCCACTCCTAATCTTTTTGAATGATCGAATGAACACACCTCCATTTTTTTTCCTTTACAATATTCAGTGCTTCAGTTACGGTTGGTTTAGAGTTTGATTTCCATTTTCCATTATTACACTTTTGGTGATGGATGGATGGAGTAACATAAAACAGCTTCTGTTCACTAATTCACAGCTGCACATCACTACTCACTGAAATACTAAAACTCTCAAACAGCAGCAACATTTTGTGGAGAAAGATTTCCTTCCTTTTTCTCTTTCTATCACAAATGACTTCCTCGCTGTGTTAGCCAAAGCAGTCTAGAACTCCATAACCTAAAAAAAAAAGATTCTTTCTATTCCCTTTCACCATTTAAATTTTTGTTATTGGTTGATAGGTTGTAACTAGGCTAACAACCACTGGGGCTCCATACAAGCCTAGATGTGCACCCCAAAGCCATTTAGATCCCAAGTATCATGGGTGTCAATACGGGATGGGGGAGCACACTAGTAGAGAGGTAACTAAGGGAATTCTAGGGTGGGTGTTAGTTAAGGGGACATGGTAGGGAAGTAACTAAGGGATTTGTAGGGGGGTGTTAGGATAATACATTTGTTATTGAGTGCCTTTGTCCATAAGAGACATGAGGGAAGACTGGGGGTAGATTTATGATTTCTTATCTCATTATAGGTTCATAGGTGTGTACTAGGCTAATGGCCCTGGGGCCTTTACAAGCCTAGCCATAGGATTACCCTGGCACCATGCCACTCAACCTTAGTTCCCAGTGCCTCTGTCGAGTAGAGCCACAAGAGTTATCCTCGGGGTGAATTTTCTATTTCCCATCCACTCATCAAGATTTCTCTTGAAGAGGGTCAGTGAGGTGCTCTGCTTGGCATGTATGGGAAGTCTATTCCATATCATGAGCAGTCTCTGGGTTATGAACCTGTCCCTCCAGTACGTTCTGTTGATTGTGGTAATGAGGTTGACATCTCTGGAGTGTGTGGTGCGGAGGGATTGGGATTTCTTTAGATGTAGCATTTCTAACAGAGCTGGATCAGACATGGCTTTGTAAGTCAAGCAGAGATCACCTCTAAGTAGGCAATATGAGACAGAAAATAGTTGGAGTTTTTTGAGTCTGTCCATATAGGACAAGTGTTTAAGGCCTAGGATCCTCTTTGTGAGGTACTTTTGCAACCTGTCCAGTTGTTGCAGGTGTCTAGTGAGGTACATGTCAGATGTGGCATTGTACTCGATGATTGGCCTAATGAGGGAAGAGTAGAGGGAGACAATGCAATGACCTCTTTCTTCCTGGATGCAAAACCCTTAGTACTGAGATGTGGGAGGGTGGCCTAATGGTTAAGGTGTTTGGCTTGTAAGCACAAAGTACAGGGTTTGAGTCTCACAAGGGATAATTGGCTAGGCTTAAAATGGCTCGCAAGGGCAGTTAGTTTAGTACTAATCTATGAACCTATAAACCTATAAGAAGGACTTTCTGACCACAGTGGCAATGTGATGATCAAAAGAGAGGTTGCTGTCAAACTGTGCTCCCAAATCTCTTATAATGCCTTCTGTGTTCAGTGGACTACAATGTGGTAATTCATGGAAACCGGATTTTTCCCAAAGGGGATGATGACACATTTTTTGGCATTGAGTTTAAGGTCATGGTTCTGACACCATTTGTTGGTCTCAGTGAGGCCATTCTGTAGGATGTCAACATCACTTGGGGAGTTAATAATAGCTCCCAACTTGCAATTGTCTGTGAACTTTGTCAGCCAGAGTCCCTTCATGTTGGCCTGGACTTCAGAGAAGTAGATACCAAACAGGAAAGAACGCAGAACCGAACCCTGTGGGACTCCACTCATGACTAGTCAGCAGTATGACTTGGAGGCAGCTATTTTCACACTGTGGGTTCTATCTGTGGGCCAGTTTGCAACCCACCTAGTGATATAGGGGTTGATGCCTAGCTTAGTGAGTTTTTCTATGATTCCTGAGTGGGGAATGGTATCAAAGGCCTTGGCCAAATCAAGGTAGGCTGTAAGAACCACCTTGCCTTCATCCACAGCTTTGGTGACTGACTCAAAGAAGTTGACCAAGTTGAGCAGGCATGATCTACCCTTCACAAAACCAAACTGTGTGGGATCCAGAGTTTGGAGATTCCCTATATCCTTGTTTATTAGGTCCATGATGCGTTCCATAGCTTTGCATATCAGACTCGTCAGGCTAATGAGGAGATAGTTTCCAGGGTCTGTAGTCCCTCCTTTGTGGAGAGGGATGACTGTAGCAGTGCACCATTCAGTAGGGACAAAGCCTGAGGTGAGGCTGTGGTTGAACAGGGCACACAGGTGAGGTGCCAGTTCACTCTGTATTTCATGTAAAACACAGCCAGGGATATTGTCAGGTCCCATAGAAGCTGTATTTTTGGCCTTGGACAATGCTGTTTTAACCTGTGCAGCAGTAATACTGGGTGCCTGGCAATCTACTGGTGTTGTGCTTGATCCTTTGGGGGGAGGGGTAAAGTTGACACTGAATCTGTCAGCCAGTATACTGACAATATCTGTTGGCTCAGTATAGGAGGTACCATTGTGCAGTAGCTCAGAGCAAATCTGGGTATTGCCATGAAGATTCATTACATAACTATAGAAGGCCTTGTGGTTGTCTTTACTATCTGCTGCAATTCTGTTTTCATAGCTAGCTGTAGAGGATTTGATGAGGGATCTCAACTTTTTGTTGAGACGAATAAGGGAGTTTTTCCAGTCTTGGGACTTCACCTTATTCCCCATCAGTTTTCTCTTTCTGTTGTAGAGTTTGTTTATGGCAGGGAACCCCCAGATCGGCTTCCTTTTTTTGGAGAAGAGCATCTTGGTTTTATTGGGTATGGCGAGTGTCATGCATTTGTATACGTGTTCATACAGTGCACTGGTGTATGATTCGGCGGTCATGCAACTATTCTCCATTTGCATGAGTTCCATGAAGTTAGCCACCTCTGTTTTTAGTAGCCCAAAGTTAGCTTTGGAGAACTTTTTCATGGTAGTGACCTTTGTGTGTGTGTGTGGGGGGGGGGGTGGATTTCCAAGGTGATTAGTTTGTGGTTAGATCTAACCAGAGAGGAGCTGACTATTGGTGTAGAGCAACTATCGCCCGTGTTAGTAATGACCAGGTTAAGGATGTTGCTACCTCTAGTGGGGGTAAGAATGAGCTGGTCCAGGGTATTGGAATTAATGAACTCCAAGAAATGTTGGGCAAGTGCATTGGTATCTGAGTAGTTTTCCCAGTTAATAGAGCGGTAGTTGAAGTTGCCTAGTATGAGAGTGTTAGGTTGGACCCTAATATTCTCCAGGGTGCTTAGGAATGTGTCTTGGGACATGTTTGGGGACCTATAGCAGGCTACAATGTGAATCGCTGTCTTACCCAATGTTAGCTGCACCTGAAGTATCTCTGATGCGTTATGTTGGGCTACCAGTCTGGAGGTGTGCGCATCCTTTATGAATATGGAAACACCACCGCCTTTGGAGTTTCGGTCCAAGTTTTGGGGCCAAAAGGTATGGAAGTAGTTATAGCCTGGTAGTGTAGGGGTGCTTTCTGCTGCCTTGAACCAGGTCTCTGTTATAGCACAAATGTCAGTGTTCTCCATTTTAAGGAGTGCTTTGAGCAAGTGCATTTTGAGATTTAGACTTCTAGCGTTGAGCAGCATAACCCTCAGATTGCATTTGTTTGCAGCTGTTACGGTGGTAATTTGGCCTTTGGAACACTGCCTAAAAAGGCACTATAGGGGTGGCAAAAGCCATGGCCATTATTCGGAAGCTCAGAGGTGACAGATGCAGGCCATCTCCGGCAAAGCATCAAGGTCTGTCAATCATGTCATCCCAGGCAGACAGATACTAGATCCCCTTAGAATGACACCAGAAACTTAGCCAATTGTTGAAATCAATAATTTTCTGCTTGTACTGTGGTATCATTCTGGGTGATAGTAGGATGCTGCTCAGGGCTAGGGTCGCCTGGGCTACATAATCCGAGAGCTCCTCCATGTCTCTTTTCATGTAGTCCAGTGAGGCACATCTCAGGTCATTCACACCCACATGTACAATAACTGAGTCATATTTGTATCTGTTGTTGAGGGACCTGAGTGCGTGCATTATGTGGCAGATTCTGGCACCTGACAGGCAGATGACTGTTACTTTCTCCTTATTCAACCTAGTGAGTGGGACATCAGTGTGCCTCACTATCGAGTCACCTATGACTAGTGTGTTGGGCATGCTGTTTTGCCTTAGGGGATTTGGTTAAGTGGCACACTGTTTAGGACAGTTATGTGTCTTGCAATTAGTGTTGTAGTTGTCGAGTGCATTTCTACCTTGGAGGTCTCTGCTGTTTGAGTAGATTTTTATTGAGAGCCTCCACAAAGGTGTGTGTGGTTTGTGTTTTTATGTGAAAGCAGTTCTGATGTGTGTTTTGGAGGGCTATGTTCCATGTATTGTGGTGCAAGTGTTGACCTTCTCCTCTTAGCTGGAGAGTGTGTGGCTTCCAGTTTGGATATACAAGTGCATCTCTCGCAAGTCTGAGTGTTGGGAGGTAAGAGGAGAGGGTTGTTGGTGTACATGAGGCAGTTGCTACATTGCCTCAGGATGCCCAAGTTCACCAGGTTAATAGGAGAAAGCACACAGAACTGACCTTTAGACATGCCTGGAGGGGTGGGAGCATTAATAATACGTTCTGGATCTGTTTTCTTGTAGAACGTTCAGTGCTGGTAGCACTTTTGTGTGCTACAATAATTGCTACAAGAAGTCTGGTAAAGTGATAGACTAATAAGCTAGTAAAAGTGCAGGAGAGGAGGAGAACTAGTAGATCTGAGGGAGAAATTGAAGAGCAGACTTTGGCACTGCTCAGAAGCTTACAAACAGTCCTGGATACAGCAAGTCTGTATCTGGACTAGACTAGTTACAGGAAAGATAGGAAACAAGTGCAAAAGTGGTCTTTTAAACCAGAAAGTTGAAAGAGAATGGAAAAACTAGCCAAATGGCCAATAAACTACAATTTCTGGGCCAGAAACCACTCCTCTTGTGGTAGATAGGCTCCCTAGTACTTACCATTCCCACTGATAAGCTAGAAGGCTTCCCTCCAACACAGAAAGCCTTGGGGGGCTTAGAAGCTTACAGACAGCCCTGGATACAGCAAATCTGTATTTGGACTAGACTAGTTACAGGAAAAGTGAGACACAAGTGCAAATACGGGCTTTTAAACCATAAAGTTGAAAGAGATGGAAAAAACTGCCCAAACAGCCAATAAACCACAATTTCTGGGCCAGAAACCACTCCTCTTGTGCTAGATAGGCTACTTAGTGCTTACCACTCCGACTGATAAGCTAGAAGGCTTCTTTCTAACACAGAAAGGCTTGGGGGGATGAAAAGCTTACAGACAGTCTTGGATACAGCAAATCTGTATCTGGACTAGACTAGTTACAGGAAATGCAGGAAACAAGCTGAAACGCGGGATTTTAAACCAGAAAAGTTGAGAGAGATGGAAAACTGCCCAAGCAGCCAACAGCTGCAATTTCTGGGCCAGAAACCACTCCTTTTGTGGTAGATAGGCTACCCAGTGTTTACCTCTCCCACTGATAAGCTAGAAGGCTTCTCTCCAACACAGAAAGGCTTGGGGGGCTCAGAAGCTTGCAAACAGTCCTGGATACAGCAAATCTGTATCTGGACTAGACTAGTTACAGGAAAGACAGGAAACAAGCTTAGAATTTTTTTAGAGAAAGGCAGCTAAAACAGCACTAACAACAATTCAAGTGCAGTGCAAGCTAGCACGCTTGAGTGTGTAGCAATATTAGAGCAATTACAGTTTAAATAAATGCAATTTATTCAAATTGTATTCTGAACTGAATTCAATTATTGTTTTATTCAACTCTGAACAGTTAAAAAGTGCCAAAAATATACGTATCAGCTGAGAAGCACACTCAGTTAGAACACAAGGAGAGTCTAGCAGTTTTTTTTTTTACTAAAGTGGAAAGGGAGAAAAGAGGAACATAAGATAATTCAAGGTTAATAACCTAAGTGGGTTGGCCTTCTCATATGTTCTCTTTGTATTAGGTAGAATGAGCTAATGACACTAGACTGGGAGGAGTGTCCCAGATCAAATTTACAGTATGGGCAGACAACTGCAAAGCCACCAAATATTATTACTAGCTGTAGCCACTAAATGAAAGTTTTAAACAGATTAAGGAGCAAGGAGACTCTATAGAATGCTTTTAACTGCAAACAAATTAGTTATATGATACCTGACTAGAACACAGAAACCTCACAAAAAAATCACAGATGGAGCACTTACAAACAGAAAATACATGTCTCAGTATGAAAAAGCAGTTTACAGTTAAATAATTCAGTAAAAATGCAATTAGAGTAATGAAACAGTATCTAGCAATGAAAAATACAGTTAAAACAGTATAAAACAGTACATAAAATGAAACAGTAAAAAATGCTTTATAATACTGGAAATGTGGTAGATGCACTGTATAGCACAATTATAACATTAAAGAAGTGCAATTCAATTAAATAAATGTAAGAAATAACTTATTCTGCTCATGGAATCTTAAGGAATTTCTGCTTTGTCCCAGTGATGAATCACCCTTCCACAGCCTGGTAAATACAAGCACAGCCTCTTGCAGGCACAGGGTTTATATACCAGAAAGGATGAAAGAATCTAGAAGCTTGAATTACTACCTATTCCTACTTACCCCTTCTTTTACACCAATCACTTGTGCTAGAGAAGGTCAGGAAACCTGTTACTCTCAATAATAAAGAAGACAAGACACTGTCAACAGAAGATGGCTACCAGAAACACAGGGAACTCAACAAACAAAACTACCAGGTCTGGACAATAGCAGGCCTCTATCTAGATTATGCTACCTGAGTAAAACACATAAACCTCACAATAAATGCACAGAAAAGCACAGAAAGAGCACTCACAAACAGAAAATACAAGTCTCAGTATGAAAAAGCAGTTTACAATTTAGTAATTCAGTAAACTGCAATTACAGTAATGCACACTTGTACAGCCACTACCTGTAGCCACTAAATTAAAGTTTTAAACAGATAAAGGAGCAAGGATACTCTAGAGAATGCTTTTAACTACAAACAAATCAGTTATATGATACTTGACTAGAACACAGAAACCTCACAAAAAATCATAGATAGAGCACTCACAAACAAAAAATATAAGTCTCAGTATGAAAAAGCAGTTTACAGTTACATAATTCGGTAAAAATGCAATTAGAGTAATGAAACAGTATCTAGCAATGAAAATACAGTTAAAACAGTACATAAATGCAGTGAAAACAGTAAAAAAGCTTTATAACAGTGCAAAATGTAGTAGATTAGCTGCATGGTTTTGTATGAATATGACAGCTACCGATCAACTAAGTCCCTGGTTAATTCACCCTTCTGCAAGGTGATTTGGAGGCAAACAGAACTAGAAAATCCAACAGACAGAGAAATTATGTTTTGCCATAAAATTACATAAATACTTCACTACTGTTTTTGAGCATTTTTAATAATTGTATAAAGCAAGTACAAGTGCAGTATATCAAGAAAATATTCTTATCCTAGCTAGGATGCAGCTGAAACACTTGAAAGCATTGGTGAGCTCTGTGGAAGTAAGTCATTCAACTACTGTAGACAAACCATCAACTATAATTGCACCAGTATCTTAGAATAATCTCCTCAAGATTATAATCCTTCGTAACATCTAACACTTGATTCCATTTCACTCTCTTTCTCCACTTTACCCTCTAAATATTTTCTCCACAGCTGTGCTTCTTACTTCTGTAAGTTCAGTTATCTGATCTTATGTCATCTACTATATTCCTACTGTCTTTCTCACACTATTCTCCACCCACTTTCTGCCTCATAACTCCCCTCTACCTTATCTTCCTTTCAATTGCCTAACTCTATACTGTATGTCAATTTTTTATTAAATTAGTTTAAATGAGCATATTATATTGCAACCATTTATTTATCCTACTTTGAACCTCACTTTGACATCAGTAACTAACAGATTACATTGTATAGTTAGTAAAGTCTGAGGTCAAAGCTAATGCTTCACTATGATTTACAATATCATGTTTAATTATAATGTGTGGTATTGTATACAGTATTATTTCTTGACACTGGGTGATGTCTACAAAAGCTATGTGGCCAGTTCACTTACCCATTTGTCAAGATAAATGAATGAACAAAGGAATGATCGCATGCAAAACTAGAATGATGTAAGGCAGGTAAGGAAAGAACACAAAGTAAGTGGAGGTTACAGTGTGCAGCAGCTTTGGTGGCACCAGCTGCATTAGTAGGATGGCTGAAAAGGCGAGAGTAATCTTCCCCTTGCACTGCTACATGCTGCACAATACATAAGTTTGCTGTTAAGATTAATGTCAGTTTCACCATATTATATCTTTAGAAATTTGGGGACCTAATGCCTGCTTCTTTGTCTGTTTTGATAGGCAGTTGGACACAAGGGCTCATCCACTGAACCATTTTCATCAGGAAGGATGGAGTAGGAGAAACATATTTGGCTCATTAGCACTGTTGGATATATGGAGGTTCAATGGAGATTTATTTGTAATTCACTCATGGAAAAGGAAGAGTTATTTGTAAAACAAAGGCCACACTACTCGCCAGTATGACTAGTCCATTTAAAGTAAAGCTGACACTTGTCTCTGAAATGCTAAATCCATAACTTTGGTGTAGGTGAATGGAGAACTTTTATCTCAGTAAGGCAGGCAAACTGTCAAGTACATAGAAAATGTTGGCCATTTAAACTAATACTACTGATCACACACAGGGAAGTAAAATAGAGCTCAAACTCCTGAATGAAAATATATCACTCAATGTGTTTTATTAGAATCAATAAAGATGACTGTAGTCCTGAATGAATCTTTAATTATATCAAGCCATTTGACTGTTGATAAACTTTGCCTTGCTAATGGTACTATGCTGATGTAGGCCATTTTAACTTCATTTTAATAGCTATATAAACATGCAGCAAGTATTTCAAGCAGACAACCAACAGCATTTGCTGCAGTAGCTAAGCCTAATATGAATTTGTTTTCTTCTTGGAAAATTAATATTAAAAATGAATTTCCAGTTCTCACATAAAACTGCACACAAGGTTTAAAGGGATTCTGAATTTAATTAACTTACTAGTGATAGTTAAGGGGTTTTCAAGGAGATTTACTTATTTTATTTATTTAACATTTGTTAACTGGGAAAGTCCAACTTGGAACAAAGCCAATTTTCAGCATAGGCCCGGGGAGAAATGCTCCAGATGCATGTATTTGTAACATGGGAGGAAACCGGAGCACCCGTAGGGAACCCACATGAACGCAGGGAGGACATGCAGACTCCACACTGAAGGCACCCCAGCCGAGAATCGAACCAGAGAACCTCTTGCTGTGAGGCGACAACACTACTGCTGCATCACTGTGCCGGCCGAGATGGCACAAGAACAATTCTGAGTAATTAATTTGTGGGAAATTGTAAGGAATTATATGACAACCCACCAAAAACACTCTTGCAAGACTTGTTAAAGACTCATGTCAGAGAAAAGCAAACAAACTGAAACAGATTTGTTATATTTTATCAGATGTCATCCACTAGATCTTTGCTAGAACTTAAACATGGCAGCCATGATGCATTTGTTCTCTGTTGGAGACTGATTATCTGACTGAGCCTACCCTAGTCTATCCTTTCAAGGCATGAGGCACTTAAAATAACTATCTGTTATCCAGGAATGCAGAGTAGCCTTCATGCAACAAAACTTGATGAGGAATAGTATGGTACATATCTGCTGGGTCCATGTATTTCAAATGGATGTATAACTTATTCTTTCAAATGTGGTCCACTGATTGGTTATTCACCTCAAGTCTTCACTTACTGGCAGTTTTGAAACCTTTCTGAAGCCTTGTATATTAAGTAGGGGATGTACCACATGCCTCTTGAGTGTACCTCATTACGAGGAAGATACCTCATTTGGTGTCTTAAAAAGTCCATGTTCCTCAAAATTCCACATTGACAGGGTCTGTCACACTTTCAATGTTAGGAATTTTTTAACTGATTTCCATGATAAATAAAAATGAATCATATTACTTCATTAAGAAATATTCTTTATAAGTAAAACCATCATATTTTAACCATCCTATGACCTTCCTAGTTGAAGTTGTCAGTAAGCCATTAGTATGTGTTCCACATTTTGCCCATTTGTTCCACATTATGAGGGCTTAATGTTCCTCATTTTGGAGCTGGAAGGTTGAGAACTGTGATGTACCAAGTTAGACTGACTATAGAAAGGATCACCTAGAGATGATGGCATTGCTACTTTAGTGTGACACAGCAGAAGCTGTTAACAAGAAGTGTTTTGCAGTCACTCTACAAACTGGAGGAGGGAAAATAATTAACGTAGTATGCACACAACTCAAACCAAAAAAGACACTGAAAAAGTCTTATGTAGGCCATGGTACCAAGGCTGATGCCAGTTCTAGGAAAAACTTATTTAAAGGGGTCATGCATTTTTTCTCTCTCCCTTTCTTATTTACTGCTAGTAACACATTTGGTCTGCAAAATGTGTGTAATCTTGAGGCCTTTTCTGTTATAAATGTAAAAGCAGATGAAAGGATGTGAGATGCATAAATCTACAGTAGGAAGTCTTAAAATTTAACCTCTTGTATCCCATGTGTTAGCAGGTTATGAAATGTAATTATAGTCTACTTAAAATAAGTAGCTGACTAGAACCATGAAAAGAAAGCAGACATTAAAATGCAGATAAAAAAGTGACGTATATGTAATGATGCTTTCTGTTGTTTCTGTGATAGTGTAATCAAGCCCTAAACTAAGCTGTTGTAATGGTTTCTGGGGAGTACAACTGAGGAACTACAATGTATAAATATTTTAGACCGGTCTTTGTTCAGTCTTGTCTTTCCTTGGAATATATTGAGGTGACTACTTCCTTATAAGATTACTATCTGCAGTTTCTTCTTGCTGTCTTCTAGGATCTTACAACAGTAAGGGTTCAGTGTTCTATTACAGAGGTACGTAGATGTAGAAGATTATCATTTACTGCTATTGGTTAGCAAGCTTCCATCTCCACTTAGCTAGATCATTTGTGCGTACTATTAATGAAAATATTAATGTGCATGATTTACTATTTAGCTTAATCGAGAGCAGCTGGTGACTAGAGGTCACTAGCCTTTCCAGTGTGATGGCAGTACTACCATCCCAGGAAGTAAGCTGTAGAAAACTGGAGAAGTCTGCCAGCCTTCTCTGGAAATTGCATATATGTGTTTCTTGACAATTATAACTTGTGGTAACTGCCTTTCACATAAGTTATTATTGTGTGTATGTGTGATGATAACATTTGTAAAAAGCAGCTACTGTCCCACAGCAAAAGTAGCTAAACAACTTTTAAAGGACATTTCAAATAATACAATCATGCATTCCCATTTCTTTCATCACCTTTTACATTTATAAGTGAAGAGATCAGATGATTACACACATTTTACAGACCAAATTTGTCACCAGTAGGACATAAGAAAGACGTATACATATGTGTGTGCATGTTTGTGTATGTGTAGATGAATGAATGAATGTAAGTAGTCATGAACTGGAGATGTGGTAGGAAACCAGAGTATCTCGAGATAATGCAGGAAAATCATGCAAAACTTGACTCCAAGAATGGCCTGAGAGCCTCAGACCTTAGAACTATGAGGAAGAGATCCCATCACTAAGCTATTATCCTTCCCATAGAATGAAAATACTGGAGACAATACATAGTCAAAAATACAAACTTATGCAGAAAGACAGAAAAACAGTAGCACATATAGTTCTGTCTCCAAAAGTGCTATATGGAAAAGTGATACCAGGATACTTTCCTCTATATTTGTGATAAATTGAGAGAAGGCTTACAAGCAAATAGATTTATTTCCAACAAACTATTTCTTCTACTCACTAATGTGAGGCTTACATACATAGACTTAGTTGCTGTGTTGCACTTACTAAACTACAACTGACTTCTCTTTTCTTTTAAGCTTATTTACAAGCAGCTTTGTTCAGACCTGTCTTGTTCTCATACTCTTAATAAATTTATTTACATGCATTGCTGATCAGCTCAGATTTCTGTACTCTGTGGTTCGGTGTGAAGCTTATATGTAATCATGTCATTGCTTTCCAAATCAGAATGTAGCAAATAAGTGAGGTGCACTTATAATCTTGTGAAATCAGCAGCTAATAAACTAAAATAAATGTAATTTAGGCTACAATATACATGTTTCCTGAGTAGCATGAAAAGAAGTCTGAACTTCTGACCTTTTTCTATGGATGTAAAAGAAAAGAAATATATGGAGTTTACAACTGAAGATTGTAACCCTCTGCTGCTGGAAACTGCAGTGGTTATGCTTGGACTGTGAAACGGTAATTACAGAAACCAAGGCTGTTCCTGGGACAATAAGTCAAATGCCATAAAAGAGCAATTAGAAGATTCTTTAAGGAGTTAGGTAACTTGAACAAGTAAACAAATGTATTATTATGCAAATGTGAATACCCTCTTGATTGCATCTATAAGAAAAATTATAAATTAAATAGTTTAAGATCTTACATAATTGAAAAAGAATGTTACCTAGGTTGTGTAACTTATGAGTTA